>NW_024884253.1:74743443-74975193 GCF_019232065.1 Centrocercus urophasianus | reverse complement strand
TATCCTATCCTATCCTATCCTATCCTATCCTATCCTATCCTATCCTATCCATCTTTATGTCCTGAAATACAAATTCAAGGTGACATAAAGTACATATAAGTAGCCCGAACAATCTGATATATGTGAATGACTTTGGGTACATATTTTTAAAATCTTTCTCTTCTCTACAAATAGAAATGCTGAATGGAAATTCACCAGGAACACTGAAATTCAGTTTCAGAATCTCTCTGGTAATAAAATGAGATGAACATCATGCAGAAAATAACAACAACAAAAAAGCCAACAAAATAATAAAATTCAAACAGCAACCAACTTTTACGTAGTTCTTGCTAAAATAGATAAATAAGTAAATAAATAAGTAAAAAATCTTATGTTTCATAGAAGGCAGGAGAATTCATTGAAGAAAAGGGAACTCACCACAGCAGTTTCTGAGTTTGGATTTAGTTTTCTTCACTTGCACAAAGCTGTTAAGTTGATGTACTAGTGCTAACTATAAACTACAGAAACAGGAAAACATAAAGAAATTATTTCCACATCATCGACAGTTTGTTGGTTTATTGATTTCCTCTCCTCCTGCATCCCACATTTCATTTGAGCCATTTGCTTTCCATTTTAAAGGAACAGCCTTTCAGACACAGTTAATTTTACTAAGGCTTTAACATGTCATTCACTAGTTGGTATTACATTCATCTAAGGGATCCTGATGTTTACAAAGCAAGAGTATGGGACCAAAGCCCGATTGCCCTACTCGCACAGTCAGTTACACTGATTTTAATGGTACTGTTAACATTGGCTTCTTACAGCTGTCAGCATGCCTTTCCAAAGTAAAGTCTTGTAATTCTTTCCCATTTCTAAAGGCAGAGTTTTTAAAATCTGCAGGCACACTGTTTTGTTCAGGCCCTGCTTTCCATGAGCCAGACATTTTCAGGAAATCACAATGTCCCTAATTTGTGCATTTTCACTGTTAGCAACTGAATTACAATATTCTAGAAAACCAGCAGGCTTTTCTTCTTGCTTGACTAAGCTCACATGTTAATGTTATGTGATTCTAATCTAAATTTATTTTTCCATGTGTCAAATTGGCTACCTCATCCTCAGTTACACAGCAGATCATGCCTTACCTTCCACTTGTCTCCTCCTCCTTGCAGCCTTATTGTCTTCACAGCTACTTTTTTCCTTATGTTTTGCAGTAAGGAAGATATAGAACACAAGGTTTAATGTAATACTCACCATTTACTCCACAGTGATATGCAGAACTACTCGGAGGTAACCTGAAACAGAAGGCAGTGTTTACTGGTGCAAATCAGGAAAATAAGTATTGAGCTAAAGCAATGTCCATGCAGCATGTCTCCTGGATCAGGCGGGGTCATCTAGAAAAGGACCCAGAGACTTATCCCTGTTCCTCATTCTTCTGTCTTTGCTTAGTACAGGAAGAAAAGATGATTTCATGTCACAGACCTTGTATGTGTGAAACAGTTATTTGCTACATCTACAGCTTGTACTGATCATTCTGTTCTGTGAGGCAGAATGGCAGCATTCGCTTTCTCATGTGAAATGCAACAATCAGGGGCAATCTGTGCCTTGTGGCAGGATTTTCAGGGGAAGCACAAATAAAACATGTTTTTCTTGGTTTGTGAGTCAGCTCCCTTTTGTATTAAACTCATCTTTCTCTCTTCTTCTAAGGAAGTACTAGATTTCTCAAATAAAAAGCAACATTACTTTAATATGTTTTTTCTTGGCAAGTACAACTGTAGTGAAAATAACCCCAAAACACAATTAGAAATACCACTTTGAAGAACGAGTAACAAATTGTCACTATAAGTCATTTGTGCAGCCCATAATAAACATGAGATTGAAAGTAATTACAGTTACAGTGAAACTCTTCAAACTATTTTTAGCATTTATCATCTATACTGATATTACAGCAGAATTATTTCTGCCATACACACTAGGAGAGGCGAGCCACTCTGAATATGCACTTATGTTCCTTTTCAGATATTTATGCATATTGAAGAAAGATTTTTTTCAAAAATAGCTTCAAAATTTATGGAAAAGATTCCCAGAAGCCTGTACTCACTGCAGGGAGATGTGCTAAACTTAATTACCTAAAATGCAGTGCTGATTTGCTGAGAGGTAAGTAGTATTGAAGCACGGTTAATTAGTACAGAAAAGCTTAAGGGGCTTCACACCAATTTATATCACTTGGGTAAAGAGGCACACAGGCATTAAAGACTTCTTGGGCCTGACGACCCACTGACGACACTCCTGTGCAATGACAAGCATATCATATAACCGAACTGAAACCATTGGTCATTTCTTTCAGATGTAATTTTCCAAGCACTTTTGTATCCCTTCTCCCCTCCAAAGGGCCTTTACATTTACAATCACTTTACCTACAGCATGTTTATATTCATTTGCTTTTAAATCAGTTCTGTCCTTTAAGCTTCAAAAGCTCTTTCCTTTCTAGTCCTTATCCCCTCCTCAGAGTACAGAAAATACATTGTATCTACTTTCAGTCTTTGTTTTTCTATGATAATAAAGTTCTTTCAGTATTGTCCCAGGAGATGAGCATTCCATCCTCTTTTTATTCTAGTACATACTTTCTTCATCAGTTCTGGTTGGAAACTGATCTCTTCTGAAGGGTGGTGGACAGAATTTTAAGCAATCCTCCAAAGGTCTGACCAATGTTTTGTACAACAACGTTAAAACTTCCCTTTCAGTGCCCAGCTTTGCACACACCCTTTCCTCATCCATATCACAATTGTGACTCAAAAACAGTCAAACACTGAATACTAAGCATTGAATTTCCCTCTCTCCATCATTTCTACCTTACAACATGCTATGGTTTAACAGATGTTCTCATTAGCCTCCAGGGGCATGACTCTGCATTTTCTATTACATCTTTCCCGTTTTTATTACTTCATTTATCAATGTTGGACACCACTGTGTGACATTCCAGTTCCACCTTTATGTTGACAATGCTTCTCAGATTCTGCCATCACCAAATTTTGTTAGCATTTTTCTACCATTTGTTAGCATTGTCCACCATTTTTTTTCCTGCTGATGCTGTAAATTTATATATGTAATTCAAGGAAAAAGCAACAACAACAACAAAAAAAAAACACAAAACAAATAAACTCCACACACGTGTTAGATGTCTCTAACAAATAATAATATAAAAATCTAGGTGCAACCTCTCTATCATCTCCGATTTCTCTTGTCAGTAGACTGATTGCTCTAATTATGAAATCCTTTGCTTACTTCAAAAGTATTTTATCCTGCCTCCTGAATTCTTTTGTCTTTACGAGTATCTCCCCAAGAGGTCTCAAAATAGTGTACAGCAGTCACAGAGTCTAGAATTCCAATTATATTTTCAAGTTAGATTGTACTGAATCTTTTGTAGCTCAGGTACTTCCAGCAATTATTTACTCTTTCTTTCAATCATTCTGAAGTCCTGCATATTATCAAAGTTTTTGTTGTTTTTTTTTCTTTAACAAAAGATTTGTATTTTTCTTTCTTCTGTCCGAGAACACTATTCTTGGCTTATATATGTTTTAAGATTTTAATTCCTTGTTGTATCACAGTTTCAGGTGCCAGTTATTTGTTCTCTGAAGAATAGTTTACAGTTTGTTTCAGCATGAGCACAGAAACTGTGCTGTGTTTTACTTTAAGTTTGGATATGTATGTTTCCTTGGCCATGTAAGTGTTTTTTATCTGCTGCTTTTTGCTTCTTTATTCAACACAACTGATGTTATTGAAACAAAATATTAATTCATCTGACTCATAACTGTTTCCTTAACTGCAACATTACTGCATAATGGCCTTTTGCTACTTCTGTTTGTACTTCAATATTACAAATAACCTTTTCCTATTCGTTTAACTTTCTCTGGCAAAGGTAACTCAATTACCTTTTCCGTTCAGAAAATTAACAAATGAGATCAGCAACCTGATGAGGGTGGACACATATATCCATTCACATAGTACCAGTTATCAATCAGTCCTTGAATTCACGTCAGCACAGACCCAGTATGAAGGAAACCACAACCCTGATAAGCTCTGTGAACAGAAAGGCTCAGTGACACATGGAGCTAGTGGTCAGAATGGCAATTGTCTGGGGAAGCATGCTATCACAGTTTCACAGCCCCTTATCATGAGCAGGCTGCAGACAAGCCATTCTTGAAGCTGAAAGCATTAGAAACCTCCTACCTGAGGTTTGCCAAGGGTTTTTCAGGAGCAAATATGTCAAGCATAGAATCTAAAGATCTGTCAATTAGAAGAACTACTTATAAACAACTGAGACTACCTGCTTTTGAAAGTTATAGGTGTTAGCTGTAGGAAACAACTGAGTAAAACTGAGAGGGAAAGTTGGACATGTGTGGGGCCAAGATGCTGAGCTAATACAGCCCAGCCTTTGAGGAGCAGGACTGCAGCCAGCCTGCAATGAAGCATTGTTGAAATCAGAGATTTTGATTCACACATGAACACAACAGTGCAAATCTTGCAATTCAGCACGGGCTGCAACACTGCATATCAGTCTTACTGTGTCTATTTTCCTATTGGTCCTGTCTTACTGGGAGACATGCTCCTAATATGTACTTATGCTTATCTATGATTGAAAGATTAGGCTTGGGAAACTTTTAAGTCTTTCTCACTTAAAAAGCTCTTTTATTTATTAAGAAACAGGAATATATTTTGCACTATTTTTGGATACGGCATTGCAACATGCACACACATCCTTCTTAATGTATTTTCCACCTCAGGCTGTTTGTTCTGTGCAGATGACAGCACTGTTTCATGAGTGTGTTCAGCACCCGTTTTACAGAGGTTAGTTTTTACCTTATTCAACACCTGTGGTAAATAAGCAAGGATGTTGGGCCTATCAGTGAGGAAAGCTTATTTGGAAATGTGGTCTAACAGAGAATTACATTACTAACAGCAAGATTCCTACTCCATCTCATAGGGAAATTTATCTGCTGTGTTGAAAATTTAGATTTCCAGTCAATGTATATTAAAATATGTATTATATTGAAGTAATTTATGCTGTTTCTGTTTATTTTCTGCAAATTAATGCTATTTCTCTCCTGATCTTCAGAAGTCCTGGTCCTCTAGAATGGTATCTACATTCTTTCAACTTTCCTCTTTCCTAAACATTCAGAAATGCAAGAAAATAATTTGTATATAGCCAGAATGCTTCAACAAGCAACCATTTTCAAATGTGCTACCAAAACCTCACATGGTTTAGTGTGGGCTAGATCTCATGTTCATAGTGGTTCAGTGCCCATGCATGCTTGCACTCGCTAACCCTGTAGAAGAAAGCAGGTCTGTGCAAAGGTGTGTGGGAGACAGGAGAAAAGATTTTAGTGCAAAGCATTTCTCCAACAGGTAAACCACTTTTAAACAGCTTTTGCTATTTGGCAGAGAGGGTCTTGTTCCACTTGTCACCCTATACCTCTGCCTGCAGATCCCAGTGGCACCACTCACTGCAGAATTGGTTCAGCAGCAACAGAAATCTCAATCTGCAAAGCATTCGATCTCTCCATCACAGCACATGGGCCTACCCTCTGCACTCTCTCCTAACTCGACTCAGACCCCATGACATTATTTCTTTCTTGAAGAATATTACTAACTTCTGCACTTCATTTAGATAACAAACGACTCACGTTCCCATTTCATTCGTCTGTTTTTCATATTAATTATTTCTAACACTAATTTCCTCCTTATGTGTCAATAGTAATTAGTACCCATCTCAGCAATGGCTTTTTCATCGTGAGAATATGGTATTGAAAAGAGCAGGATGATATTCTGATTTAAGGAACCTGCTAGCAGCATTAGCATTACTAGCTTACATGAGTAATATGAACATCATCTGTTATAAAAAACAATATTTCTTCTGTCCTCCTCTGGCAAGGCCATACATTAAAGGAAAAAATGTGTCAGAACAGATAAAGGACCTTTTGGGAGATTTATTGTATTATATATGTTAATGGAAAATATCAATTCTATAAAAACACATTAACATTGATTTACTTTATCCAGCATCTAGTGAAAATGAAATGAGGATTAAAATAAAAATATCAAGCAAACAGCAAATAATTTAATTCCTAGCATTCCTATACAAACACTCCTTTCTTTCTGAAGTTGTGTTTCACTTTCCTAAGCCAGAAGAAAGGTGTCTAGGTTATGCACCTCATTTGGTATCAATTTCAGTTTACTTTAAATGAAAATGACCCAAAGCTTTACAAGGGGAACACAACACTTGCTATTGAACAAGAACAGAAAATGCTTCATTTACCTCTTTGTTCAAGGCCGAAATAACTTATCTTTTTCTTTTTCAGTCTTACTACATGAGTTTTTAATATGTAAAGACAGTCTACCATAGGCTGAAATATCTACTCAGCTGAATCAATCATCCCACAGCTATGTTTCTCCCTCTTCTCTGCCTATTTCATTGCCATTGTGTTTGGATCATCTGTTTGTTGCCTCTCCTTCTTGATTTTGTTAATTATTTTGCTCACTCCCCTGCCTCTCTTTGAAGACAGATCCTGGGGGCAGAGGAGAAATTGGTCAGCCTGAGAATAATGTGTATTTGTGCCTGCAGCTGTGTTGCACAACAGCCAGCTACCTACAGACTGCATTCAGTCCCATACTACCCCTGCACCATCCACTCCACTCTTGATCCAGCACCCTGAAGTCAAGTCCTGCAAGGACAAATCCTTCTCTTGTTCCTTCTTCGCTATTCCTCTTTTTATTAATTTACTCCTTCCACTGTGAGCAGCCCAAGAAGACAGACATGCACTCAAAAGTCAATTCTGATGAATACTAATTCAATGTAATTTTTTTTTTTTCTTTTCCCAGAAGAGACTTGTTATACCCATTCCCTGTTTCGTGACGAAGTTTCATGCAAAGTTTTTAAAAATGTCACACAACTGATTAACAGCAGGGACTTCAAATTTTTCAAAATGAGTTACAAGAGCAGAAGAACAACAAGCTACAAGGTAAGTGATGTCTTTGAACTTTTTTGTTTTGACTGTTCAGGAAGACTTCTTAGTCTAGCACTCAACAAGTGTATTTATTATTAAGAGGTGGCTGCAGCCTTTCTGTAAAAGATCCACAGAACAGATGCAATGGCTGTGGGTGAAGCAACAGTAAAGAGACTGTACAGCTAGGGCCTTAAGGCATTTCATAATGAAGGTAAAATTAGAGAAGCAATTCTTTTGACTTCTCTAGGACTTCAATTTTCCAAATATGACAGCACATTCTGTTATATTTTCCCCCTATTCAAATGCACTGTAAACTTCTGCAAATATGCCAGGAGTAATGCTTTCATTTCAGGATAAAGACAGTCTCCTATCTCAGCTTTCTTTCTTTTTTTTCCTCTCTCTTTTTTTCTTTTTCTATTTTTTTTTTTTTTAATATAATTCACTGAAAGAGACAGTATATGATTGAAATTGGAGAAATGGGTGAAAACTACAAAACCTTTTGCTATGAATATAAGTGTTATCAGATTGCTGCTGCTGTACTCACATCGCTCTTCCGCAGTAAGGAAAAATTAAAAAAAAAATAATAATTCTTCTGTGTTCAAAATTCAGAATGAATTGAATTGTATCTTTCCACTATCACCATTCTTTTACGTGCTTCATACACTCCATACCTATGAAGTTACTTCAACAGATGTTCACAGCACTTGAAGAACAGGGCTGCTTTTGTGTACACAGTAATGCAGAGCTACTTTCACTGCTTTTTTTTAACCTTTTGCAAACAGCCTTCAGATCAGTAATCTTAGAAAACAAAGACTTAGTCACAGTCCTGATGAAGAGCATCCCGGGAACGTGCACTGAGGATGTCTTGCTCCCCACTCTGCCCAACCTCCTATCAAGTTCCACAAGTTGACTCTCAGATTGGACTAAACTCAGTTATAAAGAACATATATACTAATTCTCACAACATAGTCATTCAAAGTCACTTATTTCCTGCTTTACAGAAAAATCTTAAACCTGCTAAAATTACTTTAGATCTCAAAACAGAATCTTTTGCTAGGCTTCTGCCAACTTTCTTGGAGCAAAGGACTCTGTTGGCTTTCTTCATGGCTTTGGTTTATTTCCTTGATCTGTTATTTTACTATGGCTTTCTGTAATGTTATCTCAGCGAAAGGACAAATTTTCACCTCCACCTTTCTCTTCAGCTTTCTTAACTCATAATCTGGAGATCAGTCCATGACAATACAACCAACCTTCATCTGTGTGATGTTCCCTTTTTTTGAGGAATGACTGACCCAAATTGCTGCCTCACATAGGAGTACAATGCTAACCCTAACTAGAGATATTTTTGCTTACGGCTCTAATCTTTCAGAGAGTTTTAAATTAACAGTGCACTTATTTATGCCAATTCAAACTTATTTCTTAATTTAAGAATTCTCAATTAAAGGACAGAATTCAACACTTACTTCATTTTCTCAAATTATCAAATGCATATTAAAATCCAAAGTACTAATCAATGAGCATTTTTTTTTTTTTTGACAAACTAGTAATTTCATACATTCCTTCCTATCTCCTTCAGAAAGTTTTCATTTTATAGCCAGATAAAAATAGTAAAAATGCTCACGTCTCACCTATCTGTATGACAGTTTTATCTCAGCCAGTGTTGTATGACCTATTTCAGATCTCAAAATCCTGTCCTCAAAACAATTCATAATGCATTATGTAATCTGTATAATATACATCGAAATAAATGGTTTGATTCCTTTTTATTTCAATGAGAAATTTTTTTTTAGATTTTTCTTACAGACTCCTCTTAAGCTTTTCAGAATAGTTGTAAACAATATAATAAGCTATTACCATTTAGACACCTTGTAAATAGTCTATTGATACTTGATTTTAGAAGGGCTGTTTCTAAGCAATTACACTGTTTTTACCATTGGGGCGAGGGGAAAGATAAGATCATTTTTGAAGAGGATAGGGGCTGGGTTAAGGAATCATGTCTCATCAAAGCAAATCTGTATTTAAAAAAGCCTTAATTTAATATTCCAATTTTAACCTCAGCAAATCAAAGTTCAAGCTATTTCTTTTTCACTAACTTTCATGCTAACATCAGAGATCATCTGACTTTCTGTTCCTACCTCTTTCATAGAATCATAGAATCACAAAGTTGGAAAGGACCTTCAAGATCGTCTTGTCCAACCGTCCCCCCATTACCACAGCTACCACAAGCCACCAAACCATCTCTCGTAGCTCCTCACCCAGACGCCTCTTGAACAATGCCAGGGACAGCAACTCCACCACTTCCCTGGGCAGCCATTCCAGTGCCTGACCACTGTTTGAAAGAAGTTTTTCCTTATTTCTAATCTAAACCTTTCTCCATAGTGTTACCCAGGTACTACACAGCAAATGAAATGTAAGCAGGTTAAGAAAATGTTACTACAGGAAAAAAATAAGAAACATGAAGAACTAGAATTCCCAGACATCAAATAGTGCAATTTTTTCCTCAATTCCAAAATATTTGAGCAGAAAATTTCAAAAGAAAAGGGTGCATTTGAGAGTGGAATGGAACTGACCAAGCAACCACATGGTGCCTTTGAAAGCCAACTCCTTGTCCTGAAATTTGGATTCAGTATTTGAATAAAGATGTTTCTAACTGCCCAAGTTTTCATTTTAGAGTAGTATTTAAGAGGTAGAAAGGCAATTAAAATTCTCATTTAAAAATACATTTCTACATTATTCTTTGTCTTTATTCTGCGGACTAAGCATGACTGCACTTCTCACTAAAAATGAGAACTAGGTGCCAGCTTTGTCTTTGAGATTAGTAATGACTAGCCTATTTCTGTACTACTTAGACATAAGCTATCATCTAGTATTAATATCCAAACTCCAGATCTTAGATTGCATAATAAAAGCATCCTCATTGAGCATATAACTTGCATCCCAAATGAAACGTATACATTGTTTAAAATCAGCTTTGGTGATAAAATTCTAGTATCAGCTTGGAGCAGATGTCACTGTCTGGCTGCCCCCATTAGTATCTCTATAAGGCCACTCATGTCTCCTGACTGGTTTCTACACAGAAAGTACTAAGAATGAAACACAAGGGCTGGGATTCAATTATGTTAAAATTAAGGTGTTTTCCTTCATTAAACTGAAAAATAATTATAAAAAGTAGACAAAACAAATGAACAGACAACTTTAATTTCATGAATACTTCATTCTCTCCCACCTTAAGCAGCACAAAATATTTAGTACTTAATATTATTAGTATTTAATAGTATTTAATATTCATCTGGCAGTATCTATATTTTTTTATTTCTTTTTTACATGCAGTAATAAAGTAATTCTTACTGTCCTTAAAATCTTTAACTACTATAGAGTTGAAATCTTTTTTCCTTTTTCTTTCTTTGTATTTTTTTCAGCTAGCTTTTTCTAGACCAGCTTATTCTATCAACATTTAGATCAGCTGATTTTCCATTTTATTGATTTGGAAGCAGAAATCTCGACCTAGTATTTGTTGTGCTGCTGAGTGATTAGTATAGCAAAATAGCAACATTAGAGCAATGTAAAATAATGATTAAACTGACTTGGAACAGTCAGGAGGACTAAAAAGAAAACAGAAAAACTAAAGCTACAGCTTTGAATATAATTGCCTTGAAAATCAAAAAGCCTCTATTGAATTATTCAATAAGGCAGGAAAAGTTAATTTCAAGTTCAAAAAGAAGCAAACTAAAAGATTTGCACACAGAAAATAGTGCTTTGACCATGTATTTCAGGGAAAATTTCTCAACAGGACCTCACAATCTCAGAATATAGGTGTGTATCCAGTTATAAGGTGTCAGATACAATTACACACAGACATATGCATACAGACACCCACACATATACACATAAATATCTGTTTCCTTCAGTACATGTGTTTTTCTGTCTGTCCCTCCATACCAATAGTTCCCTTTAAAATCTGTCTGAAAAGGGAAATATTATCAACTGTCCTGGATCATATTTCTTTCTCAGAAAGATGTTCTCGTATTTACCCTAGTTTTATGAGGTGTAAATTTTTACAGTGTCCTACTCTTGGGTCCTGTATTTCAATTATGTAGGATGGATATTGAACTTGAGCACTCCACAGAGGAGCTCTAAGAGCTGGGATGGTGCTTCTCTTTTACTTTATTTATTTTTTTCTTTTATGTACTGGGATAAAAGATTCTCTTGAGTATAAATAGAGCCGCAGTGCATTTCTAAGCTCTTCCAATTCATTTTTAATTCTTAAAGCATTCTACTCAGTTCTGTAAAACTGTAGTGATTCACAGTCGAAGATGCTAAAATAAAACTGGAAGAAAAAGTAATAATAAGCGTACAGAACTTTATAATAAAAGTAGGACGAATGTAGGCTTTTTATCTGGAAGACACAGAGTACTAGGAAAAAGGTTCTATATGGCTCCCCAAACCAAATGGCATTTTGCTTTCCATCTTCATTCTGAGCTTGCTGGAGGCTGTGTAAATCATATGCTGGTTATATTAACAGAAGGAAACAGTATTTTCTGTCATTCACTCTCAAGCTATTCAGTCTGACAATAATACTTCTAAGTTAATAGTAGACAACAATTTGAATTATGAAACAATTTTACGTTCTTCTAAATATCACTCCTTGTGGTGAGTCACAATTCTATTTCAATTACTGTCTTTCAAGACTTCTCCAAAGATTTTAGCAGACAATTCGCACCTTACTGTCTATCACACTGTGATGGTCAGTGAAAATTTACTCAGTTACAAACTGCCAAAGGCTGATAGTATGAGAAAAACCTTTCTCTCAAATATCCAGACAGCTACAAATATACAGATCTGTATTAATTAAAATTTCCAAGGCTGAGAAGTACCTCATATCAATGCAACTGTCAAGTGTGGTTTGTTATGGAGCACAATAAACTGTGCTCAATTTTCCAGTATTTTTGGCAAGAAAAGACAAACCTACTGTAGTCATCTAGCTTAGGAAAAATACAGAGAAGTCTTTCCAAATCATAATATATTATTTTCATTCACCCTTCCTCTATAGCTGTAATCATTCTGTTTACAAAAATGACTCCTATAACCTAATATTCATTCATCTGCTGTACCATAATTAGAATTAATTCCCCTGATCTTTTCTGCTCTCTTCTCATACTTACTAGTTCTTTTACAAGATGTCTTGAGGTTAGTGCCACATTTGGGTATATCATTTGGTTGTGCTATATGGATGCTGCTACGGTCTCTCCTGGCTTGCATCTTCCATGACATGTAAGATTACAAGTAACCAGAGGATTATTTTAGAATCTATCTTCATATATTACGCTCTAAAACACAAAAACTACCACAGCAAATGAAAAAAAAAAAAAATAAAATAAAAAACAACACCACTATACCAAACATATAAATTTGATAAAACAGGAAACTGCATCTGTTTTTTAGTAGAGATGCAATCAAGATTTACTGTATCCACAAAATATCTTATTACTTAAAAGAATCTTTAAAACAAAAACAAAGATCATATTTAAATCATCTTTACTTTTGCCTTATCGAACCTATAAATACTTAGTACAGTTAACTCACTACTACAGTTAGGTTAGTTAAGGAGATTTCTTAAATACGTTTTGCTGTATCAGGACATGTGGCTGCAAACAACCAAGAGACTGGCAGTCTCCACGTGGGCATAAATTACACACTACAGTAATGAATGTGAAAACAGTGCACTCTTTACTGTCTTGTACTAGATCAGACCAGACGATTTTTTTCCACATCTGTGCTCACAGTCAGTTCTGCATGGTAAGCTCTTGAAGGTGACTGATATGCCAGCAGCCCTTTAAGTGGTCATGAGAAAGTCATTAATACCATAGCCTATCATCTACCACCACTATATATATTCAGGTCATCCTACCTTGTTATGTCTGTAATAACAAGTTTCTTAATAGACACAAAATACATTAGTGTCACAATTCGGCCATTCATCTTACTCCGGAAAATATCAGTTGATGGACTGGCATTGATCTTGACAGTGGCACACTTAAGAATATCATCCAGGTTACTTGGACAAAAAAGTGGATAGTAGTGTTGCCCATCCACCGCATTTTTCTTATGTATGTCTCATATGCTGCACTACTGATAACTGTACTTGGCTTACAGTTCTAAGGTCAATCTTCTGATTAGTGCATTTGTTGTTGAGGTTCAACCACAGGTAGAATACTTACCAATGACTAACACGGATAATTCTTAATACAGGGCAATTTCAAAATGCAGCTGCTGTCAGAGATAGCCTTCAGGATGGAAGAAGAGAGGTTGTGAAAAAGGAGAATCTGCAAAGTTTACCTTCTTGTTTACCTTTATTCCCATCAAAGTCAATCCTGAGATATCCTGAAATACTCTACATATAAATACACTCCAGGACTACAACAACTGTAATCCAACACCCAAGAGTCTGTAACGTGAGAGAAAAGATAGAAAAGATCTTCACAAATCTGCAGATATCAGGAGCAGGTTATATACGCATAATCCTATTGTATTATATGAGTAGGGATACAGGAAACAGAATTTATTTCTTTTGACAGCAGAATGCAAGATCTTGCTCATTCCTTTTCTCTAAATCTTAATTTTATTTTATTTTATTTTTTTTGCCAGGTATTCTGTTACGCTTTCCCTCTCTCTTTTCATTTCACTTTCCCTTTTTCCCCTTTTACAAAATCTTTTCTAATGTAGAATGAGAAAATAAATAGCTCTTGAAGTCAGGAAGATTTGTGAAATATTTTTCAAGTTATATGCAACAAGCACAAAATATTCCAAGTTGTAACAAACTCTAATATGGATGCATGTTCCAAATTTAAGTATATAGTTCTCCTTTCAACAATGCACTGACTGCCGAATTTCATCTACTCTTGTAAGTTAGAGAGATGCTCGCAGGAAAAAAATCTGAAGTTATTTAATATATTGTTGATTGTTGTAAGTAGTAGTGAGGCCTACAAAAAATCATCCCGTGAAGTCATAAAATTGAATGTCACAGTTATAATTCACAGATCATAGTTCATGGTAAAACATGGTTTCCATCAACACTGGACAACTGCAGTATGCCTGCTGTATAATTTTGTATGCACACATATTGATGGTTTACAGCTACTGTAAAAGGAACATATTTCAATACGTTTTCATGATGTGTCAACGTGACACATTTCAGTACATTGCAGTCATATTTTCTCTGGCTGCTTGTTGCACTTTCTGTGGGAAGGCTGGAGCAGAAACACACACAGCTTTTTTTTTTTAATTCTAGTTTACCCAGTTATGCAGTATTTCATAAAACTCTGTTGATGCTAAGGACTGTGGTCATTGATGAGCACAATCATCAGTCATAAAGCCAAAGTAAAAAGATAAAGACAGTAAAAAGAGAAAGTTAAAAGCATGGATGTAGAAATGCTAGAAAATAAATTGCTCAGGAGATCATTTTCATGAAATTGAGAAGTTTGTGTCAAAGGTTGTGTAAACCAGAATATACAACCAAAATGCAAACATTGTTTCACTACAAATGAAACAATGCTGAAGTTATCATAAAGTCACTGATACACCAAAAAAAAGTGGTTGAGTCTAGCTGGTATAGATTTTGTTGCAGTTAATTAACAAAGATTTATTGAAGTAGAATTAAATGCTGAAACAGAACACAAAGCCAAATATACTCTTAGTACAAAAGTAAAGCATATCTAAATATATTTTTTTTAATCTTCAAAGCTAGTTGAAAGGACGGCAACTAAAGAAACGTTACAACATTTTAATCTTTTTTGTTTGTTTGTTTTCTTTTTCTTTTAAACAATATGAAAGCAGCATTAAGACTCTGTATGCTGTAACACACTTAGGAATGAGCTGATGTCTGTAGTACAACAAAATTAAATCTGAAAAATCCTCCTTCTGCAGTTATAGCTCGAGCTGAATCAGCCTGTCAAAGGTGAGATAATGATCCTGAGCTATGCAGCACACTAGCAGTATAAACTACCTCTAGACCATTATTCTGCTATGATATTAGACATCTTAAGTGCTAACCTCTGTATCTGAGTCATAACAACACCAGTAATCTTTCACTTCTAGCACTTCAGCAAAACTACATTACTGTTCCCCATTCGTATTCTCTGATCATAATATTGTATTATTCAGACATGAATTGAGAGAATTCCAGAAGTAAATGTTTTAATTACAGGGGGTTACACTGATTTCAATCATTGAACTTTTCAGAATATCCTGGTCAGGTGAGGCTGTTATTTAATTTCTATATATTTTTTTACTCCCCACATGATACATTTTCAAAATAAGAAACTTCTGTCAGTGACAGAGAATTACTTTCAGCATCTTGAAATACAAACAGTATTATCCATTTATTGCAATCATTTCCCATAATCCTCAAACTAGTGGAGGCAGATACACCCATTATTTTTGTTATCACAATCAATAGGAGGAGCACATCCATCCCCACTGGGAGAAATAAGATTTCTATTGTAGGGAGATTATGACATTTTCAAATTAGATCCATTTTTCCGTATTACCTCAGTCTATTCTTATTCTCCTTTCTAACACCAACTAGGGCAGCTACTCTACATGCACACATACACACACAAAAAAAATGAACATTGTAGCTTCCCCATTTAAACACATAATAACAGCCACAAAAACAGTCAAAACTAAACCAAGGAACACAGTATCTAAATGGTTAAAATTAACAACTAACTATCTTATTCTCATGATATGAGAGACAAAATGGCAACCTAGAAAGCTACATTTATCCCTACTGGATTAACTCAGAATTCTCTAAACTTTCAACTGAAGCTGTACCAGCATTTACAGCATCTTCTTTCTGGGTTTCTGTTTGGAGAAAGGAGAAAAAAAGCTATTTTTTTTCTTTTTTTTTCTTTCTTTTTTTTTTTATTTTTTTATTTTTTTGGTGCTGTTAGTCCCATCTCCTTTAAATTGCATTTATACAGTGACTCACTTCATTTCAAACTCATTACTAAAATCGGCAATATTAGGCCTGACCTACTATATCTTACCTCCTTGTCCCTTGAAGTATTATCATCAAATAAACAACAAAGACTTACTCAGATACAGGATAACTAACTAGTAATAACACTTTCTTTACTTTTCCTTGCAAAGCTTTAATTGAAGCAGAGCAATTTTTCCTTTTCTAAGATTGATCCCTACATTTTAGGAAGCTGACACACAACTGGATCCAATTACATTTAAATGTAAATAACATTATGTATTTATAAATGGCAAATAAGGTAATGATGTGAATGCTGTTGTTTGTGGCATGCTTATGACCTGCATACTATCTAAAACTCAAGTTCAGTCTACAGCCTGAGGCTACTGTACTGTTCACAAAATCTTATCATAAGACTTTTAAGCTTTCATTCCTGTAAACAAAGCAAGTATTTAATGATCTGTAGTCTCAGCAGAGCTTTCCAATAACTGTGCCCATTAGCAATCACTATTCCCCACGGTAGGATGATTCTCCAATGCTGTTGATAGAATTGCAAAATGTGAGACAGAAGTAAATGCCTTTACCATACTGCAAGTCTCATTATTTTTAAGAGCCTGTCAAACCACAGAACAACTCTTTCAGTATCCAAAGGCATTAAGAAGCATATCATAGGCCCTTGCTCAGAGAGTTTATAAGATAGAGTTTGCTGTGTTTCTTACAGTATTATTACAAGCTCCTAAAACTGTTTTGATATGAAGTCTTACTTGCAAAACCTTACTTCCAAAAGAATGTAGAGGAAAAACTGGGGAGTATTTTCAAAAGCCTTGTTGACTACCTGAAGGAGTATTTAGATCAACCTGAATCCCCTGAAATCCAAGGGGTTAATATCTTCTTCTCTAAGTTTTGCAGTGGAAGCTGAATTCACTTGTGTTTTGTTTTTGTTTTTTTTTTTTTCCTCTACCTGTGTTTTTTCAAAGATCAAATTAAATCACAGCAACCCAAATAATCTGGTTGAAGAAACTAATTTTCCTTAGACTCAACTTTTAAGAGTACTTTCTGCTAAGAATCCAGTTTTCATCTATTTTCTGTCTCTTCTTCTTAAGAAGAACTTTTGTAAAGTATTTCAGAGAAGCCACAAAGTACACAGTAAACTTGTTTCCACTCTTCATATTCTGCAGTGTTTAATATTTGATCTATCCTAACTGTAAACAGGACATAGATGTTATCTGACAGAATTTCTAGTCCCCGACCTTTCTGATTCTGGAAAACATAAAGTTCTTGAATATTCTCTATAAATATGCAGATATGTACAGATGGTAAATAAAGTTTTTCCTTCCAACTTTATTTTTATTTGGGATGCTTCTTCTTGTCAGATACTACTATTTCGAAGTGTCTTTCTTCAAATTATCAACACGTTCCATTTATGCACCTAAATCTCACACGATGATTCCCACCAGATAATCCCATTTGGGTTTCAGTGCACAACCTTTTGTATCCCTGGCACAATTTGGACACTGTTTCTCCTTGAGCTCCTATCTTTGATCTCACATGGATCTGTTTTTTCACCAGTATGTTGCAATCAGGTTCAATCTGTCTTAGTGCTGTCATGAATCAGCTTGATTTTTATGACGATTGAAATAAACAGATGAATACAGAGTTCCTGAAAATATGAATTTACCTGGCCCAAATAATATGGTAAATAATTATATTTCACATATGACTGCAGAGCCTGCAGCTGCAAAATACTGAGCAGCAAATAAAAAATGATTGTTTGTCTTCTGTAGAATGAGAGAGGACCTGACAGCATTTAAGTAGGAATGTCCATCAGGTGCAGCTTCCTTAACTAAGAGAGATAGTGCTGAAGAACTGTCTCTTTCATTTTTTCCTTTAGAGGTTGCAGCTGCTTTTTTAACTTGTTATGCATGTGTTTGCCAAGTCTCAGCAGGTATGCTGGATTTACATAACTTCTTACATCTTTGTATTGGTTCTATATCACTTTCAAAGCTACTTTATTTTATTCATGATTAACTGACCATTCTGACAAACATATGATTGATAAGTGTTTATGCTTTCTTTGCCATAACTACAAATGTCAAAGTTTATCTGCATATTTCACAGTTTTAATTGTTTTCTCTCCTCACAATTCAGACAAATTCTTAAAAGGTAGTTTTGTGCTATGAATTCATATTCTCTGATACCATGTTTCATGAACAAACTGGATATTTGTCTCAGGCAGCTTCCCATAAAACAAAACAAAACAAAGCTATTCTAGAACTGCTTATGGTTAAAGAATACATTCTAAAAACTCTGTAAAATTATTGGCATCTGGATATGAGTTAACATTTCCCAAATTCTTATTGATCTGTTCATATGTTAGCATTGTTTAGTTTTTGTTTATGCAATTCAACAGTAGCAGCTTGGAAGTTAAATGCTATGCTAAGAAATCTGCAGTGAAGAAACATTAAAAATGTTCTACGTGGGAGTACTGGAGTAGGAAGAATTTTTTTTCTATAATTCTTAAACATTCAGCATTCAAAAAAAAAAAAAAAAAAAAAAAAAAACAACACCCTATACCCTCAGACTTCATTCCCCCTGAGAACCAAAAGAATCCAGCTTCAAAAGGGCACACTAGCTAAACAAATTTGATTTCTTAATTTATGCTTAAAAAATTAATGCACCAAGCTAATATACAAAAAATATAGGCTGGTAGGCTGTGTTCTGATTATACTGAATGAATTTCTTTACAATTCTTCCAAATTTTATGTAGTTACTAATGCTAGCACTTATAGTACAATCATATATTTATTAAATATATTATTCCAAACTAAACATGCATATACCTCTTAGTCAGGAAAATTGATATTTATAGTAATACAATTTGTTCAGGTAGAAAACAGCTCAACTCTGAATTAAATAAGTAGTTTTTTTCTACATTTTATCTACCCCCTTTCAAATGGTTGCAGAAGCTTGTATATGACACAGAATCTCATAGAAGCCCAACAATTCTTAAGAATTCCTCATCTGTAAAATCCAAATCACCTGAAGGTGAAAATCCCAGATACAAACATTCACTGATGTGTCACACTAAAATTCTGTCATGTTTTGTAACACATATACTTTTTGTGCAAACTTTGCAACTGAAAACTTCCATTCAGAAGATAGTTTAATAGTCAAAATCTTTCTGTGATTAATATAAATTATTATGTGGGCAGAAGTTCCAACTGTACTCCGCTCTTTCAGAATGCTCTACAATTATGCATGATAGCATTTAAAATCAAGACAATGTATGTAGGCATGCAGAAACGTATATTCAAAGACACTCATATTCGTAATTTTATCTTAATCTGCATTTAAGAATTCTCTTGTTATTCAAGCTTAAATAGATTTTGGAAATCTCATGGAAACATGAAGGTGATTTTCATATATTGCTACTGGGTCCACAGTTGACTCAGACAAAACAAAGATGAACTTCATCAGTGTCTCCAACAAAACACAGTATCTGCATCTGGCCTGCTGTCAAAACAGAATACATTAATGATCCAGTGCAGCCTTGCTCAACTACTATGAGCTACTCTGAGAAAAGCTAAAATCTGGAAAGTGGGTGTGGTATACAGATTGTGGGGTTCAAGGTACTCAAAGGAAACACACACCATCAGTATCCGAATAGTTCGTCACAGACACACTAAATAAATCCATTCCAAACAAATACATAGCAACAGTCCATTTCACAAGTTTAAGCTGGTGTGCAAAAAATACTATTTTTCAACATAGTCACCATCATCAGCTATGGATTTTCACCAGCAATGAACAAGAGCCTGCATGCTGTGCTCACAAATATCTGCACCAGCGAAGGTGACCCACTGTCACTATCACCGCTGGTGAAACACACCATTCACAGCCTCACTGTGCTCACATCCACTGTTTGGTCTTCCCAAGCATTCAGAAAGCTTCAGTGACTGTCAGTAGTATTTTTTTTTGTTGTTGTTGGGCCAAAAGAATAAAATAGGAGGCATTATTTTCAGAGTATCTCTTGTACACATTTCCAGCTCACCTAACAGCATTCCTAACAAACTGGTGATCTTTTGAAGATAATTCTCTTATTTTTGAACAGATTTTTTAGCTTCTTTTGTTGTAAAGACAAAATGGTAATCGGTGAGCAAAAATGACAGACAGAAGACCAAGCTAATGCTTTATCTCAGGCAAAAACTCCTGTACAATCCACTGAAGATCTCAACAGAAATGTTCCCATTCATTTCAACAAGTGTGTCACAGAGTTAACCAGATCAATCTATGCCCATGACAGGGGCAGTAGGCAGCTGCCCCCCCCCTTGGCCCCACAAAATGGGAAGGGAAAGGGAAAAGGGATATGGGAGCTGGGCTCAAATAGGGGAAAAAAAAAACCAAAAAACAGCAGCAATGATCTATGGAGGAAATCTTATTTTACTAAGTATGATATCAGAATGCAAGATAACACAATATAATACAATCTAATTGAAATTGAGATTGATAAATCAAATAAGATAGGAGAGAGAGAGAGAGTTCCTGAGACTGAGTCAAACCTGAAAAGCTTGGAACAGCTAGGAAAGCACCCTCCAACACCCACTGCCAAGCAGTAAGAGACTGCCCCACCCGGAAGGGTCAGATCCCATGACTTCTGTAATGTACAGGAATAGGTACCTGGAATTGGAGCATTAACACTTTAACTCCCAGTGCACTACATGGTGTTATGATATGGAATACTGAAAACCAAAATAATAGAGCCATGACAAAATGCTGAATACAGCTACCTTGAAAAATCTTCAGTTCTTTTTTTATGGTTGTAAAAGTGGAAAATTACCAGAACAAGACAGGTAGGAATAATTTATTAGCTTGCTCTGATAAAGAGAACAATATGAAGAAGCTTACTTTCTCTGCAGTTCTTGGTTACCACAGAATTCCGGAGAATACAGAGATATACTAACAACAGATATCTAAAATGTTTTATGTTTTATCTGAGTGTGAAAGTGACTCCTGTAGCTGCTTTTATGGAGAGCCCCTAAGCAATTGAAAAATGGTGGCTATCACTTTTGCCTGTTTGCTTGCCTTTGCATTCACCCCAATATTCCACCTTTAAAGGAATGAGACATCTCCACTGACAACTGGAAGACAATACCACAGCAGTCAGGACAGCCTTCTGCTGAGCCAAAGACAAGTATAAATGAAGTGCAGAATGCCTACATGGGAAATACACCCTCAGCAAAGAACGAAAGAAAATTTATTTACTAAGTGACAAAAAAAAATTTGGTGAGGTTCTTTTCCACTACATTACACATATGTTATTACTGCTAACACATCTACACCTGATAAACATCTCAATCGCTAATACAATTCTTCATGAAGTGCACTTTTGTGGTCTACATTCCATCAGTGAGAATGCAGAGGTCATTTAGCTCATTGGATCACACCCCAATTTCTTTCACTTAAATGGCTCTTGTGCCTTGATACCTGCTGTTCATTACTGCTGACTGCTGTTTTGTAGTCTTAGAGCTGATAACAAGTGATTCATCAGCTTTGTCAGTAGAAGAGCTCTAGTCATTATGACTTTGTGACTCCTGTGCAAGGGATTGAGTCAGGCTGGCTTTGTTGCATTGCCAAAGTTCCAACAAAAGCCTAATTCAATATGAAGGACCTCAAATTTTACTGTGTTACTTGCTTCCTATCATTTTCCTGCGACTTAATGCATTTAAATAAATTGTCTATATTTAGTGCCAGAAATGCATGGATGATTCTGTTCCTTTCTGATTTGCAAGCTGAACCACGCTAATTTACTTTTGGAAGTTTCCAAAAATGCTGTGCAAAGTTTGCTTGCCTTTGATCTACAGAGATCATATTCAACTGTAACAACAGCTGCCCTGCCTACAGTCTAAACTGTAGAGGCTGTGAAAGTCCAATCTCCACTTATATATATTTTAATATCAATATGTTTTAATCTGAGTTTTCAGAATGTCAACATCCAAAATTACTGATAACTGAAACTTTGGACAATCATACAAGAAGACTGAATTATTCCTGTTTTTTACTCTGCAAAGCAAAATGAAACATGTGCAACAGAGAAGTGTTTTTCATTTTCATTTTTCAAATGAAGGTGTCAGGATCTCAAGGAAAAATGAATGGCTATATGGACAAATGCATTAACTACTTAATTAAACTGTGGCCGATGTTGACCTTAATTTTCTTAGGAAGATGAGAAAACACAATAAATATTTCTATTTATTATTTCTATTATTTATTTATTCACTACTTATTATTTCTAACTTGTTTGTTTATGTTTAAATAAGATGTTATATTTAACGAATTTCCAATGACTAAGATAATAAAGGTATGTAGTGAAGTGCTGTTTTTTGTTTATCTTGTTTGCATCATTTATTCGTACTTACGGGGAAAAAAAAAAAATAACGGTTTAAATACACTGCAATGGTTCTGGAGGTCAGCAATACTCTGATGAAATTAAGTACAGAGTTATTCAAAACTTAATAGAAAAACCTCATGTTTCTTCTCCACTTCTGTCAGTAGGCATTGAAAAAAGGTGATTTTATTTTCTGAAGTTTGGATATGAAACATTATGACCAGTCTACTCTTTGTAAAATGTATTTAAGTAGATTGGCACATATTTATACATAATTTCAGTAAACATTTTAGAATGTTTATAGAATAATTATCAACCTTAACACCAAGGAAACAAAAACCAAAAAACACAACACAAGACATGACTTCAAAACAGTAAAGTTGTAAAAATAGAAATATAGAATCACCAAGGTTAGAAAAGACCTCCAAGATCACCCAGTCCAACAGTTCAACTACCACCAATACACAAGTTGAATTAAAAAAAAATAAATAAATCACAAATTTACTTGAAGCCTTGCCTGTTTGACTCACAATTTATATATACATATATATATATACACACACACACACAGACGAATACAAAAATTGATACAAATGTATATGCAGGTAATAAAAATAATACTACATGGGTTTGGGGCTGGGAGAATGGAGATAAGAGAGTAGAGTAATTCACACTAGCTCCAAACTGGCCCTAAGGAAGGAACACTCGTCGGCAGCTGAAGGTCTCCAAGCTCACTCCATAAGTGCTTGCTTCGCTTTCGGTTCACTGAAAAAGTATGCATAATTCAACCATTTCCAAACTGTTCCAAGATGCAAAGTAAAGCCAATTAAGTAGAAACAACTAGGAGACTGTTTTCCAGAAGACTACCTCAGTCCAAACTGAACTTCTAATACATATCCACTCCTTAGGATCAATTTCCAAATTCTGAACTGCTCAGCAACTTTGAAGCTGAACATCAGCGTAAAGGGTAATTGGAGCTCTATGAACCAGAAACTTTGGGAAGAGCTCCATTTCTGGTCTAGAAGGCGAGTGAACACACGAACAATGCATAGAACCCAACCTAATGGCTCCAATATCAGTCATCATAATACAAGTACAAACAGAACAGTGACTAAATAGAGGATCTATACAAAAGGGTTTTAAGAGAGGTGGGAGAGTCAGTAATTCTGTCTGGTCACTAGATAGTAACAAACTCTTAATAACAAAAGTATAAATGGACATAAACGGAAGGAATCAAAATGAGGCACCACAACCTGTTACAATGTGGAGGAACTCCCATCTAAGATCATCAGACCCACAGACTCATCTCCATAGATGTAAAAGGAAATGATCTTGGTAAAAACAGGAGTGAGGAATTAATGAACAGGGCAGCTCCCAAAGTACAGCAAAAGGAACATCTCTAAGACAGAATCTCTATCAGTAGCCAAAATTATCAAAAATAAAGATAAATGTTGACCTTTATATAAATGCATTTGCTGTTCTCCATCACCATTCTACAGAAAGCTTATGCATTTTGGTATATCTGAAAAGGCTACTAATATCACCTGAGCTAATGACGCCAAGGGAAAAGAGCAGTGCTGCTATTCAAATGCTACTCATGATGAAGTAGCTAATGCCTCAGACTAGTGGGACAAATCATCACTTGTATTTCAACTAGAATCACTGCAAAAAAAAATCAAACTTTGACATTAAAGTGTCCTGACAGTTTCTCATTTAATTTTACTAGTCAGAAAAAGAACAGATGTAGAAAAAGTACTGCTTCTGTTGAAGATTTGTAACATATTACTGGGTCAGTTGGAGTCATATTATCCCTATGGACAAAACTTCCATTTGGGAGTCTAAATCATAGCAATTCAGCAGAATTAAGAATAGTCTGCACCACAGAAAAGTAATGAAGCCAAAATGACCTAAAAGTTAAACTGATTGTGAAAATAATTTTAATTTCAAAATAAAAAATAATGTAACAGCTGAAAAAAAATAATTTTAGTGAAGGGCAAAAGTAATCAAATAAAAATAAAACTATGACAGGTGAGAAAAACAAATCAAAATTTGCCTTAGGTTTCACAATGCATTTTACCAGACACATGGATTTCACTGTGTACACGAAACACCAATATTGGCTTCAGTGATTGAATAGACTTACTTCTGTGTAGTCTTGATCTGTAGCTGCAGTGATTTTTTTAATGACAACAATACAACTGTCATTTGAGTGCTGTTTCTGAAAAAGCCCTTCAAATTTATTCATTGTTTTAATGTTATTTGAGGAGTAAGAGTACTAAGCCTATTAAGGAGTAGGCTGAACCCCTAGAAACCACCACTGAATAACCCCAATGAAAATCAGTCATGGAAAGTAACATCAGTTTGTTTCTAAATCAATGAAGCAAATGTACAAAAACCACTTGAAAGCCTGTGTTATTGTTGTTTATACCCTGCTTTCCCCAAATGTTAAAAAAGATCCTCTCTCCTGCTTCACTGATTCAATGTGGTGAAAAAAATTCTAGCTTAAGATTACTGCTGAAACTTGCTCAAAGTGTTCATTTACTGAGTTTTTTTCTTCTCTGTACTGCAGAACACTTCATCACGTATGTATACATAATGATTCCCATGACTGATGAAAAGAACTGAAAACAGCATTTAAAATTAAATAATTCTACACAATCTAGACCAAAACATCCTTCCAGTACCTGAAAGGAGCCTGCAGTAAAACTGGGGAGGGATTTTTATAAGGGCATGTAGTGACAGGACAAGGGGAAAAGGTTTCAAATATCAGGAAGAAATTCTTTACTGTGAGGATGGAGAGACACAGGAACAGATTGCTCAGAGAGGTTGTGGATGTCCCTCTCTGGAAGCATTCAACCCTAGGCCGGATGGGGCTTTGAGCAACCCGGTTTAGTGGGAGATGTCCCTGCCTATAGCAAGGGGGTTGGAACTAGGTGATCTCAAAGGTCCCTTCCAACCTAAACTAGTCTACAGTTCTATGATTTTAAGAAAATACCAGAAATTACCTGCTATACACACATTTTTCTCAAGTTTTATCAAAACTTACCTGAAAAAAAAAGGAGGCTGCTCATCTATTTTGAATAAAATAAGATTTGTAATAACGAAAACACTCTGACACTGTCTAGTAAAAGTTAGATCCTACTTCTTTCAAACTAGACATATCAACTTGCTTTGTTTTCCTGTGGCTTTTTTTTTTTTTTTTTTTTTTTTTTCTATTTCAGATACAATTAAGTATCCTCATTATGATGACTGCTTTTAAAGTCAATCATTATTACTTTCCACAGAATACTACATGTCAATTGCATAATACAGAAAAGATAAAAAATTATGAGGCAAAGGCTTCATAAATTTGCAGTGCTTACTACTTGGAGAATACTCAGAAGTCACTTAAGAAAGCAGACAATTAAATAAACAGGAATGCAGCTTGTAAAAATGCCTTATTTGGCTTTTTGAAAGAATAATATAGCTGAAGGGACTGCCACTGATGGAGCACTAGCAATAAAAATGAGTTACTTCAGGAAGAAAACTTACAGCTATTACACTCATCAAAACAAAGAATTGTGTTGTAAAGCAAACAAAAGAAACCTCATTTGAAAAGCCAACTGCTATTGCAGTTTTACATGAAAATTGATCAGTCTGCCCATATTGCATATTCTTGACACTTGAATTCATAACAGCTGACATTTTAAGGCATTATAAAGCAACCTACATGTTTGTGCTTTCTACAGTGTGAGTTCTGAAAGGGCTGTAACATAAGACAGGGAATACTTAGTCCATTTTGATATCTATGGCAAATGCTCTTGCACAATATTCTGCCAGCATCTGATGTTTTAAAGATAGTCTGTTAAGTTTCAGCAAGAGTATATTTTAATGACCTATATTTCAATGTGTTGATCATACCAGTGATATAATCTTGATTCTCTTTATGCGACTCATTAGTTAGACAGTATGGTCCTTCAGAGCAAGCCCCCATTAGGAATCTTCAGTATGGGAAGGACGCACTGGCATATCCAGGTATGTCCTATGTGTCTCGTTCAAAGCACATGATTGTAGCGATGTGACCCCAACTAGCAGAACTTGCTCCATAAAGAGAAGTAACAGCATACTGCAAATTATTAATCAGTAATTGGCTTGCTCAGAAAAAAAACGATGTATCACAACTTGTGCTTATACTTTCTATACATTAGAATTAACACAATGCAGTTTGTGGTGCTAGTCAAATGTTACTTGTATACACTGCCTCTCTCAAAGCCTGTAGAACTAAAATCACTATTCACTGGAATTTCCAGGAGTAAAATGCAAACATGGATATTGCTATAAGCTATGACTAGATGTTAAAAGCAAAAATCAGCCATGAACAAGTGCAAATTGTGTCAGCACAAGCACCATAGAGTGCAGGGCAAACAGAAGAAGTACAAATTATGAATGAGCCATCACCAAATATGGGGATGGGACCAAAATGGGAAGATTTGCTGATGGTTGCGAAAGGAATTTAAGGGACAAAAAGCAGAAATAATGCTTAGTCTTAACTGTATAGAATAGAATTCAGAATATATTCTTTGTTGTGTAAAACAAATAATTTGAGCTCTAGAAAGAACTTTATGCCATGTTCAGAGTACCTCCATTTCAGAGAAATAACCAGCTAGCCTACCTAAGCAAGGAATTCTGTTAAAATCACTTGAGAACTGGTGAATCTTGTTTTGAAACAATTAACTTGTGTCATTTGAATAGTATTTCAACAATAGTGCCAGCATTTTCAGCTCCAAACTGTCCTTTCTTCTGTACATGATGTAGCATCTTATTTGTGAAAATCATCTGATTGCAAGGAAGTAACCATGAAACTGAGGAAATAAACACAATCATTTATTTAAAGGAATGAACCTCACAACTGTTTATTACACACTGTGCCTTACATCTGGGTCTCATCAGGTTTAGAGCTAAGAGGTAACTTTAACTAGTATATGACCTGCATAAGCTCTACAGAAACCTAATTCCAAATCAACATAAACTCTTACATAAAAATCAAAGCCAGCTAGTTATTTAAACCTTCATTAAAACAATAATCACAAATTCTCTTGCCTGAAAGTTTTGTTGCTTATTACAAAGGGAGCCTTCTTTCATTGTACTCTTTTATGAACAAAAGTATTTTCCCCTTTTCAAGTATACTCTAACTGTATGAAATTTATTTGATGTTACTGCATGATATAATACAACTTCAGAACTGTTTTGCAGAACTAAGATTTTGACTAGCATACACATAAAAAATAATCTTCCACTTTGACAAAATTACTAATGCATTAAAATTTGTAAAAGGTTCCACTGATGCAGCTAATGTGTAGTCCTACAATATTACGGAGACAAATGCAACATAATGATTTTTTAATTTGCAAATCTTTTAGAAAGAATAAAATGAAAAAATGTGAGACAGAATGGTATAAAATCAATAATAAAGCTAACAGAAATATTATTTTCACATTGATTTTGTTTTTATATTTCAATTTATTATACTATCTGAAGTTTAAATACCAACTAATACACAATGCCAGTGCGAGATAAACAGACTGAACTTTGAAAAACATCTAACCCACAGAAAAATTCACATTGCAAAAACATTTGTACATTTACATTGTTACATAGCTACCAAAACGTATCAAATTTTGAGCAAATAGCCAAATTAATAAAACTCGTCAAACATTATAAGATGGATATGCAACCTTGTAAGTGTCACAAAGTATTACCAAAAACTTATTTCATTTATTCACTTCTACAAGCTACCTCTTCTTCTTTATTTCTCTGTCTTAATCACTGCTTATTTCTATTGCTTAGACAACTTTAGCCAACATGGCTGTCCTCATAGTTGTGTCTTCCTACACTCACAGTTGGAATTTGTTTGAGATTCTGAAACAATTGCCATCCAGAACATTTGCAAGCAACAAAGAATAAAAAATGATTACAACAAAACAATATCATGAAAAACAGCCTTAAGTTTATGAAAGTCTTCACACTTTCAATTTAATTTGTAAGATCCATAGTATTCATGCATAATCTCAGATATATTTCTGTTGCCTTCTGAACAGTCAACTCTTATAATTTATACTGGAAAGATATACTGAGAAGAGATACAGCCTGCTTCTCAGGAATGATTTACTGTTTCTTCTCAAAAAGGCAAGATAGCTTCAACAAATAGATAAACAGAAATATTCTGAATGCCAGTTTCTTTTTAGCTCATCTTTACAGATCTCGTCACACAAAGAAGTAAATGTTAGAAAAACATTAATTCTTAATTTTAATACTGGTATCATCAAACATTACACTCAGCATGCAAAAGCCAAACATTCCTTTCCAGCATATGAGAGAAATTAGGCAAATATTAACTTAATGAAGGGACCCAAATACATCTGTTTTAGAGAAAAGTTCATGGAAAATCCATTTCTTTTAATACACAGATGTGTGTGAAACAACACAACCTCTTCTTCAGTGCTGCAAACTTGTAAAAATAAATAAAAAAAAAAACCTAAACCAACAATGCTGTGTTTCCTTAACACTTAATCAATGTCATGTAACTTTAAGAAGCAACGTCTGACATCAGACTTACATTTGCAAAGTGACGGTCTAATTCTGCAAAGACGTACATGGAAGCACAATTTATTCAGATACGCAGACCTATATTGAAACAATCTGGGCACATCTGTAAAGTCACCCATGTGCATAACTGCTTATTAGATCAGATCCCCAGCAAGTGCAAGCAGGCATCTGCATGCTATTTGAAATGATCCCAAATAATGTTACTTCCAGCTGAGGTCAGTGAATTTCTAGTTGAGTCACTGATGCCTTATAAGCTGTCACACTGATCACTGCAACCAGTTCCCAATATAAAATAGGGCAACAGCCTGTCATTGCTGTGGCAAGGTAGCAGCCCTCTATCAGAGTGCTGCACACACATATTTTGCTGGTCATTACCATAGATTGTGAGCACAATGATGAGCATTAGTGAGAGGAACAACAGGAGAGACCAGTTGCTTGAAAAGGGTGATGTCAGCCAGACAGATTAATGCACCTGCAAGCAGCAATCAGTAAAGCCAAATGGCAGCTTCAGCAGAGTACAAGCACACACGTTACTTTATAAATGACAGTATTGTGGCTGGAAGGGTTAGTTCTTTGACATGAAATGGAATGCATTACTATCTTCATGCTCCACTTCTTTGCTAGTTTTGATAATCCATTAACAAAAGCAGATGAAATTGAACACATGGAGGTGTGGCAGTAGGCTTCCAGCAGCCCTCCTGCTCTTCCCAGGGCACGGTCCAGCCTTTATTTTTTTTTACTTGTGTGCATTAATATACCTCTAAGCTAGCAATAGAGCTATCTCAAACTGAATTTTAATTCAGATAGCTCAAGTCCATACAGAGATAGGAACTTTAAATGTGTTCCAACTCTCACTGAATGACAGCAGGTTTGAGAGCTGTATTCCCATAGGCTCTTCTTCAAATCCTATCCCCCAACATCATCCACAGGTCAAATTTATTCCAAGTACAGAATAAACTGAAATAATTGCTGTAATTTCACAAGAAGGGTGTTAGTTTTTTTTCTCCTCCATTTACAGCAGTTTTAACCATGTACATATTACTCGTAATTCAGCAATACACACGTTTGGAAAATGTGATAGGAGGTTACGCCTTGCCTCCAGCATTGTCTTAATAAAATATTAAGTGAATTAAATACATGCTGATATAATTTATAATAATTTTTCAAATGAAATTCTTCATGTGGAGTGAATTTCCATTTAAATCCATTATTTCAATGAACTCAAACCTTCCCATGGAAAAGCATTGTCTTCCACAGGGACTATCAGCTTCTGTTCATTCTTTGTTTACAGGGGAATTAAAAATTGTATATCTATATAATCTAAGTCTGCATAATAGGAACTCCCATAACTGCAACAACTTCTGAAGTGACTCTCCTTAAATGAAACTTTGTATTTTTTTTTGCATAAATGTATGCAAGATTATCTAACAAACTGAAATGAAAGAATGAAAGTTAGAAAAGAAGGAAAAAGTTAATTGACTATAAGTTGTTAGTATTTTCATTTCTCAGAAATCTCAAAAAAAAATCATTCCTGTTCCAAACTATGCACAATTTCTCATTCAATATTTCCTACAGAACAGAAATTTTAAACACTACATAAGGATAAAATATAATTCCATGTCATTTTCAGTACCTCCCCAACTATGGAGAAAGGAGAAAGAGCCCTGGTTTTGAAATAACTTTTGTAGATTCTCTGTGTAAGCATTATAAAACATTTTCCTTTAAAGGAAGCATTCAGAAGTATATCTTATGTACTGACTCAACAATGAACAATGCCAGAGCAGACTGTGATAGCATACTAAATTCATATTTCCATTTCTAGGGCTACCTCAAATAACAATTATTTGCAGTCAGGATTCAACCACAAAGCATTCAACTGTTTCTCACTGAGAGAACCTGAGGTAGAACAGAGAAAATAGGAACAGGCAGCTACAGTATCTCTTCTTAAATGACTAATATATAGCAGGCTTGACACTAGTAAAAGCTATGTTAAAAAACACTGTGAGTTTTAAATAGCCTTCAGTTTTGTTAAAGTGCTGTAAATTGGCTGCAAGTGTGAAGGAAAGAATCATTTTCAACCCAATTGCCTTCATCTAGGAAAACTGCTCAGCTCTCTCTGTGACCACCTGAAGTGTCTTATAGTAGTTCCCACTCACAAGGAATAACCCTCAAATCATTTAAAACTTAAGCCCTCGAGTCCTGATTGCTTGGGACTCTGAGGGTAGCATACTATGTGTACCTGGCACTCCAAATGGTGTTGTGTGGACACAGCTATGCAGGACTCAAAATCTGATATGGAGTATTTTCCAGCAGTGCTCATGTAGAAGAAGGCCAATCATGACTGCAATCTTTATTTGGCTGGAAGCATGGATTATGTTGCTTGCAGAGGAAACACAGACTTAAGAACACGCTGGCATACACTGTAGGATACACATTTTGCAAATGCAAGCTGGAAACACACTTTTGATGAACACTGACTCTTTGAGTCCTATTATACTTTCAAATACGAGTGAACAGGTCGTTCTACAGAATTCTGACCACACTATCCGCTACAAATAGCAGAGCAATGTCCCTTTAATGCCTCTGAAATATGTCTGAAAGAAGAAAGATGTGCCTAGGTATGAGACCAGAAGAGTAAGTAGCAAATGTTTGCTTGAAATATCCTGTTAACTAGAAACTTGTTTATGCCACCTTGTCAGGGGAAACACAGCATTAACACACAGAATGTTAGTGCTAATTACGCTGTGCTTTTTTGAATTTTTAACAAGAAATTTGTTCTGTTTCTGTTTCAAATATATTACTAGCCATGTCTAATGTAAATGAATCTTGGAAAAGCTGCAGGAATACATAATCATGTTGAATGTACTATGCTTAGAATAATTTAACCCTCAAGCTAAAGTTGTTTTCTATTTTTCCATTCAAATTAGCAGTGAAAGGATTCACAGACATATGTTAGAGTCAAGCTGCATGAGAAAAATATCAGAAGAAAATGAAATCAACTATAGAAAAATACAGATTTTTTTCAGTAAGTAGATGGATGATAAAAGAGAGCTCTAAAATAGAATGGTAGAGATACAAGAAAAAGAGTACTTTTTACACTGAAATTTGATTTTGTTGGTTTTTCTATATTGTGGAAAATTTAGAAAGTAAATTATCCTGAAACTGCAGAATTTACAGAACATTTTTTTCTCTCTTTAATATACAGTTTCTCTGATATTTGCATTAAACAAGTGATGTTAAAGGTGGGAGTACTGAAATGGATCATTTTAGCATAAAAGGCAAGAATTATGCTATTTTATGGAATCAGATATATTTCTTTAAAATCTGTCTTCTCACTGTCTGTTCCATCAGTGCTTGGAATATTACATGGATCTGTTTACTGACTGCTTTTATTTCCTAATGCAGTTTTACAGCTCTTGTTTAAGCAATCCACAGTTTAAGAACAAGATTTCCTCTGTTTGACATCACTGAACACAAACAAGACTGCCTCTGGATGACCTAGGTGCTAACATGACAATAACTCAACAGCAGAATACCTCAATGTTACTAATGTTTTCATCCCTGTGTATATTTATTTTTCTCTACTTTTATCATCCAAAACTATGAAGAATATTTAGGCATGCATCTTCCACTAATGAAACATACAGAAGCAATGAGAGAACTTTCTTTCCGAGATCACTTTTTTTTCTTGTCATTTTTACCATCATTAATTGCTTCTTTTTATTAAAGACGTTGTAATACCTGAACAATAAATTTGTTCAAGAAGTTCAACAGATGAGAAAACGGCAGAGAAAAATTGTATCTGTATGCTCATCTTGGAAGACCTAAGATTTGAGGAAACTGATAGCAGACAATACCTGATAATGTGGGGAAGTACACATGGAGAAGAGAATCACAGAATAGCCCAAGTTTTAAGGGAAATATTGAGATCAGTATTTCCCTAACCCCCAGCTGCCCTCCCCTGATGCAGCTCCATGCCGTTCCCTCAGCCCCCGTTGCTGTCGCACAGAGCAGAGCTCAGCGCTGCCCCTCTGCTCCCTTTGAGGAGCTGCAGCCGCCATCAGGCCTCCCCTCAGCTCCTCTGCTCTGGACTGAGCAAACACAGGAATCTCAGCCGCTCCATTTATGGCTTGCCCTCCAGACCCTTCACCTTCTTCATAGACTTCTTTTGGACACTCTCTAACGGTTTTGTGTCCTTCTTATCTTGTGGGTCCCAAAACTGAAGATAACAGTGTGCAATGAATATGTTGTTTATCCCAACATACTATAAGGAGTAGCTTGAAATATCCATATAATGCAAACCAGGTCTCTGGCACTGGCAGCTGATTGATATTTAGATGACCAAGGACAATTAGAGCATTCTCAGAAAAGGGACTACAGAAGACAATTATATTTTCAACCAAATAATTATAAGTAGCATATTTACTTCAAGATGCTTTGTAACGGTAGAAAGACAGAAATCAAGACACATAGATAAAGCAGAAGTGGAAAGGGAAAGAATGTTGGTGTAAACGTGGCTGGCTGACATTTGGAAATAGTTTCTGAAGGCAAAGATCAATCATTACGTACTACATGACTGTGAAAGTATAAGAAGAGGTAGATATGCAGAGGGAGCTGAAACATTGCTCATTTTTTCAAGGACATATGAAAAATGCTCAAGTGAAACAACATCAAGGATGTATTAGAGATAGCTATCTGTCATTTTTATCTGATCATTTCTTATACAAAACCACGCAAACATTTTCATGCAATAATAAATCATCTGTTCTACATAACGGGTTTATAATCTTTCTTTTACCACATGAACTATGAAAATAAAAAACAGTTAATTGACTCTAAATTTTACTAAAACAAAAACAAGCAAGCAGATAAAGAAATCATTGCAATTGTTATGTCTTAATCACCATGAGCACCTGCAGGATCAGTTTGTTTTTTTTTTTTCATCCCTGTAAGAACTGACGAACTCAGCAGAATCCAAGAGAAAAATTCAGCCCATTATATTTCAACCACAACAAAAAGGAAAAGAGGAAGAAAACAGAAAGCAAAAATAAACAATCACATATTTCTTTGATAAATTCAAATAGGAAATTTAGGAAATTTTATGAAAAAAGGTATTTGTTTATTTGACATTGAATAGCAAGATTGATCAGTAGCAGAATCAAAATGTCCTACCCCCATAAACAAAGGGAACACATGATCACAGTTATTCTTTTCTATAATTAGATACCCACTGCCCTTTAAATATGGGGAAGAAACTGTGCACAGTATAATAAATATAAATAATTAAGTTTATCATATATTTGACACTAGATGACATAATATTTTAAGACTTCTTAATCAGTCAAACCCTATGAATCAGCGTGTGTACTCTAATTAATGCAGTAACTCCAATGTCACTTTTTGACTCATTTGTTCTTGAAATCTTTCTGCAGCTTCTATTCCACTTTGTGAAACATGCATATGCCATGTTCCACAGTTCCTCAAATACAAGAAATACATTTATCTATTAAGCTTTCATGCTTCTTCCTACTTCTACACCCTTGCCTCTTTCTCACCATTCTGGATTAGAATAATAAAATGTAGGTGAAAGAAAGTAAAATAATTGAATCATAGAATCATAGAATGGCCTGGGTTGAAAAAGGTCACAATGAACACCTATTTTCAACCCCCTGCCATGGGCAGGGTCACCAACCACTAGACCAGGCTGCCCTGCCTGGCCTTGAATGCATTCAGGGATAGGTCATCCACAGCCTCTTTGGGCAACCTGTTCCAGTGTGTCACCACCCCCTGTGTGAAAAATCTCCTCCAAATATCCAACATAAACCTCCCTGTCTTAGTTTGAAAGCATTCCCCCTTGTCCTATCACTATCCACCCTCATGAACAGCTGTTCCCCCTCCTGTTTATACGCTCCCATCAAGTATTGGAAGGCCACAATGAGGTCTCCCCAATGCCTTCTCTTCTCCAAGCTAAACAAGCACCGTTCCCTTAATCTTTCTTCATAGGAGAGGTGCTCCAGCCCTCTGATCATCTTAGTGGTCCTCCTCCAAACTTCTTCCAAGAGTTCTGCATCTTTCTTGTACTGGGGGCTCCAGTTCTGGACACAGTATTCCATATGGGGTCTCAAAAGAGCTAAGTAGAGCGGGACAATCACCTCCGTCTCCCTGCTGCCAACTCCTCTTTTAATGCAGCCCAGAACACAGTTGGCCTTTTGGGCTGCAAAAACACACTGCTGGCTCATGTCCAGCTTCTCATCTACCAGGACCCCCAAGACCTTCTCCACAGGGATGCTCTCAAGGGGCTCTTTGCCCAGTTTGTATAAACAGCTGGAATTGCCCCGGCACAAGTGCAGCACCTGTGCATATAGAACAATCTTCCAGTATATCCAGAATACCAAGAATGGAAAATTCACTCATTACCTAGAGTTTGCTTTAGTATATGTCAAGAGTTCAGTTGGCAAGAAAGTAACCCTGTTCATCATTTACCAGTGTCTCACATAACATTTGTCAGTTCTTTCCAAATTAGCTTGCCCATGTACCACATCTAGTTGCAGGCAGTGAAAAAAAAACAACAAAAACAGAAACAACCCAACAGCTCTCCTAAGTAAATACCAGTCTGTTTGTGAAAGAATTTTCCAAGGAATATAACCATTTAGTACTACACGTGTTCACTGCACTAGATGTGTCAGGTCTTTAAGAAGCATATAGTAAGACATAGATCTTAACTAATTGCAGGAAGGATGTGCACAAAGTCATCCCAAGAACTACAGAAGGATGTTCCAAAAATTAATTCTCTAGATAAGAATAAGATTTGTCACCATTTAAATATACTTAAAACAATGTTTTCAGATCTGTGGAGCAGGCTATAAAGATTATCCTGAGCTCGGACAGAGTTAATTTTCTTCATAGTATCCTGTGTGAGGCTATGCCTTGACTTTAGGAGAAAAATAATGCTGATAGCACCCTGATGTTTCTGTGCAGTGCTGCAAAGAGCCAAGACATTTTATTTTCTCAGGTGCTTGTACTCTCCTGCCAGTGAGAGAGAAGGGGATGAGACAGAACTAGGATAGCTGATCTAAACTGGACCTAGAGATATTCCATACCATATGAAATAATATGAAAAAAAACCTGCAAAACTGAAGGGAGTTGATTGAGAGGTGGCTTCTGCTCGGTGACTGGCTGACTGGATGGGCATTGGTTAGCAGGTGGCAAACAATTGCTTTGGTTGCTTTGCATATATATATATATGCTGTTGGCAAGCAATTGCTTATTTTCTATATATATATGTATAATAGAATCATAGAATCCTCAGAGATGGAAGGGACCTTTAAAGGTCATCTAATCGAACTCCCCTGCAATGAACAGTGACATCCTCAGCTACATCAGGTTCCTCACAGCCTGGTCCAGCCTTGCCTTGAAAGTCTCCAGACAGGGTCATCCAGCACCTTTCTAAGCAACCTATTCCAGTCTCTCACCACTCTCACTGTAAAAGATATTTTCCTTATATTTGACATAAATCTGCCCTCTTGTAGTTTGAAACCATTTCCCCTTGTCCTATCACATGCATACATACATCTATGCATGCTGCTTTAAAAGTAATGCCTCCTACTTATTTTCATTGGCCCACAACATCAGAGGCAGTTGGTGTTAGGGAAGTAGAGGTTGAAACTTCCCACCAATAGTCTGTTACATTTTATTGCCATGCAGCAGAGAAGCAGTCTGACAGAATGGCATCTCACATGGGAGTACTTATTAAGCAAAGGTGTGTCACTGAACCTTGGTGGGATTGTCCTACCACACCAATCGTATTGTCTGGATTTGGTGCCTTTTTGGTGACTTCCATCTGTTCAAGTCAGTAAAAGATGGACTGTGTAGGCAACATTTTCCTAACAACAACTCTACCACAGCAGCTGTGAAACAAGGGGTCACCTCTTCTGGTGTGGATTTTTATAAGCACAGTATGAAGGCTCTTGTTTATCACTTGCAAAAACAATAATGATTATGTTTATTTTGAACAATAGCATCTTGTAGATGAGAATTTGCTATACTAGTATTTTTGTCTTCTTTGTATCTGTTGTAGTTTTATATATGAGAAACGTAATGGAAGGTTGCTACTTCCAGCGGGAAGGAGAGGAAGCATCAGAGAGATCACTGTATCATCAAAAAAATCTGTCACATGAAATAGCAGGACTGAAAGCTCTAAATCCTTATGCTGTGATTATGCACACTTCATGTCATATAAAATTTCAGGATATTGAAACCTATATGTTGTGACTTGCAGTCAAAGAAAAATACGCCTGTTTAGATATAGATTCTGACATCCTTATTTATCTCAGAGAACTACAGTAAATACAATTAACTTTTAAAATTTGACAAGTATTAGGCTTACAGAATTGGAACCATCTCAAAGTTATCTAGCAAACGTTTCTCAGCACTGCAGACATGAAATGACCCTTAGCAAAATCTTCATTGGCCTACAACCAAATGCTTTGGGCGGTGAGGTGTAAGACAGCATGATTAACGACAGCAATAATTTAAAAAAAGAAAAAAGAAAGAAAAGATTTGCATCAATTCTATAAAGATGCAATCCAATTACTACTGTTCATTGCTCTAGTATAAATAAAAATGTTGGCTTCAGAGATTCAGCAACATTATCATCTCTACAGTATAAGGAGCTAATACTGCATTTGAGATTCACTCCTTAGCTATTTTCCTGATTTTATTAGCCTTTGAATCAGACTAAACATGCTGTGCTGTTCACTGCAGTTTTGCAACTCAATCTTTAAAAAAAAACATAATCCACTTAGACATATAAAACTTTGATTACTGAAGCCAAAAACAACACTAGAGCTTTATGAAAAATCTGTTGGCACTTCGAAGCATGGAAATGGCTTTTTTTCATGCACATTAAAAACAATAAATTGACAGGTGATCAAGAATCTGTGATTCTGTGACAGGTGTTAAGTGTGAACATGGAAGTTTCCAGAAAAAAAGCAATTCTGCAATGAAAAAACTGCTGCAACTATGTTGCATTTCCCAATGCCTTATGCATAACTTAAGCATAGCATCCTTATTATCAAAATACAAATTTATTTTTTTCAAGAAGCTTATAAATTAGCTGTCCATCAAATATCTGTTTAAGCTCTTTTGAACCAGCTACTCAACAATAACTTCTTTGAAATACCCATACTTTATCGAGCAGGTACAAGTGAGAAACAGTGTAACAGTCTTTTTTTCAGTGATCCTACTGGTTGCCCTCAATTTTGCAGCTCCATCTGAAAACTTCATTACAAGCAACTGGAAGTCCTAAAACAAAATCAGAAGTTGTGAGGTGCAATCTCCTTTCTGCATGACACTCATCAACACAGGACCGTTGAAGCTGATGTAGCAACACCCAAGGAGAGCTCTGAAGAGCTCATTTATTATATCTACTTATCATAGAGCATTAGTTGAAAGTGAATATCTTTAATGTTAACTTTTTATTTTGCCTAGAGACTTGTAGTAACTAGCAATATATTTTTTTTTTTTTCCTTTTTTTTTTTTTTCTTTCTCCATTTGGTATCCAAAAAAGTAATTTTAAGCATCTGGTGTTTTATGTTGACAAACAGTAACACATAATTCCCTTAAGAGAATTTTCTCTAACTTTCTATGTTGCTATCACTTCTGAATATTGCTGAAAACAACTGGAACAACTAAAACAATCAGCCAGACAGCCACAGTGCTACACAAACACAATCCTTCATCACAATGAAAATAGACAGTTTCACAGTATTAAAAAAAATAGAATAAAAAAGGTGATAAATCTTACACTTCAGTGTGAAGAAATGAACAGTAACTGCTCTGTACCCATGCAAAAACTCTGTTAAGAAACTTCATCTTTGCTTTGAGTTGTTTGCGTCAACAAAGAACTTGTAACTGAAAATGGTGACAGAGAAGGAAGAGCTGCTTACTTGGAAGATGTTGAAGTAATTGTCTTGGGTGATTCTGCAATATATCATATGATTCCAGCTTTCAAACTGCCTAGTATGTGCACATGTGTAAGGATGTACTACTCAGAAAAAAGCCAGACAAAACCAAGAGTCTGCCTTCCAAATCCTTGGTCCTTATTTCTGCCAGGAGAGCCAGTAAAAACAACAACAACAACAAAGGAAATAAATCACCAACACACAAATTCCAGATATTGTTTTACATGGCAAAAGGGCTGCTACTCTATGCAGATGCTATTGAAGATATTGCCCATGCATACAGATATGTACTCCTTAATCACCTGCGAGCATTGTAAGTGCAGCAGAGTTAAATCTATGTGCCAATTCTCAGCACAACTAGAAAAATCCTGTGACACAACGTTTTACATTAGAGACACTAATACAGACATGTCTGGCATTAACAAGATTACTTTCAGAAATGTAAGCAGACTAGAAGAAAACTGAGCTATCTTACAGCTAATAGAAATCTTCTACCTTAAAAAATTAAGGGATTTGAGCAAAAATAATTGCCAGTCAAAAAAACAAGATAAGCAAATTAAATGCATACAGGCAGAACATGTTGCTGAGCATGCAGGAAGACTGATTGGCAAGGCAAAACTAACCAAACATGAAAATAAGCAGAGTTCTCTTTCTGGAAGGACAGCAATATCATACAAACTTCCAACATAAGCCAGAATAAAAAGGAAGCCCACTTGTCTTCTAAATTCTCTCAAAGAGTACTCAATTACGATCTAGATGTCTTCAATTAAGAATCATCAAGGACAGCCCTCATTGGATATACTCTTATCTTCACGGTACTGTGTACTCAAAACCAATTTAGAATACACATAGTAAGAGACAATATATTTTTACAAGTAGTGAAGATGACCACTTGTAAGAACGGCCACTAGCAGGAATTATGTTTCTCCGGAGAAAAGTTTGCAAAGTTCAGATGTAAAGATTAAAATCGGCCCCAATGTCAGTCTTCAAATATTCCATTTTCAGAGATCTCTAGTTCCCTAGGTGATATTTTGAAATATTCTATTGCAATCACTTCATTGTTATTCAAGCTACCCAACTGATCATACAAGCACCATGAAATAACAGCTGAAAGTGAAGAGTTGTCCACGAGGTAACATTTGTTGAATTATAGGCTGTTGAGTTTTTTCTCCTCCCTTCCCTTGGCCTTCTTGGTTTGCCCTTCTAAATTAGAAAACTATCCATTCGTTAAACGGTCGTACAGCAAAACAACATGTATATGACAGTACACATGGGCCCAAGAGATTTCCAGAAAGTTCTTCCACTAATTCTTCTGACACCTTAAGGCATTGTGTAAGAATACAGTAGCAGTAGAATACACTGCTGCTTCTGTATTAAGCTTCTACGTACCAGGCTCTGTCAACAAAAGCAAACTACATACATACAAGAAGTTAAACGGAATGTTTAACTTTTTCCTAACAGAAGTCTATTCAACAAATTTAGCACAAAGGGACAGACATATCCCTCACCATTTGGTTGGTGAGCCCTTTCTTCCCCTCCCTCTGCGCATCAGATTGATGCCTGAGAGGCCAGCATTTTGCTTTCAAATCTAGTAGGTTATGGTAGCTGCCACTTATGCTTGGCATGCAGATTCCCTTTTCCCATTCATCTTCTGCAATAATTTATACTTATCTTGTTTCGATTTGGTAGTTTATTACACTGTCTTCACCTTCACTCTGTAAATCAACTCTGGAGATTATTTCAAAGTGAAAGGCAGTTAGGAAAGCAGGTCTGTTGCACATTTCAGGCTTCTTTTTTGCACAGAATTACTTCGGTACTGTTGCCTTAAAAAACTTCAAGCCTCAATTGGTATTGTCTCTGAAGCACTTTCTCATATGATCAAGTTTTCAACAAAAGAATAAATGCCATGAGACTGAGAAATGCAGTATTTATAATTTTTAGGAATTTAGCTGCTTCTCTAAGCATTTCCAAAAGTTATTTTCCTCTTAAAACCATTGCTGCTGATTGCATATGTTAAGTACTCCTTTTACCGAGTACTGCTAAGCATGTACTTCTACTCATGCCTCTGTTTAGCAAATGTTACATCGTTTTTGCAATGTGATTATATCCATAGGAAAACATCATTCCAGCTGCCTTACATTTGCAATGAATTCCAAGCTCTGCTCACAAATGCTTTATTCCAGATATAAACTACCAAGTTCCCACTGATTTCTCAAAGCCAATACTAATATTATACAAGGCAATTCTAAAGCTTTTGTAAACTGTTAAAATGTCACTGAGACTTGCACAGCATAAAGCAGTGTCTTGAATTTCTTTGTGGCAAGCACTGTGCCAGCTGTTTTCATTTCACAGATGCACATGAATTAACCATTTTCACCGGCCCTCTCCTTTGCACTTTGTTTTTCTAATGCTTCAACATACTTGTGGTTCTCAAAACATTCTTCAACACAATTACCTCGCAAAAAGAAACCACAATTACATATTATTTTTCCTCCAGGTAATACTGGGCAAAATTAATACATGCTGAACTCAGATGAGCCATCTACGATTCTGCTGAATTCAAAGGTCCTTAGAACTCAGCAGGAAGCATGCCAATTATTTCAAAAGAAACCTGTGTGTTGCATAAATTGTAAAGTCAGATCCACTGCAAATACAAATCTATGATCTTTTTCTAGAATCTGAGGCTCAGGTAGTGTCCTCATGTGACATTAACGCTTCTGTCCTTCAAAGACCTTGCTACTATCATTAGGAAAGAAGAAGAAAATGAATATCTAATAGTAACAATTTTCATTTTACTTTTAATGGCAAAAAATATTTCTGTTGTAGGAAAAAGTAAGCCTTAATATACATCATAAAGTAAAAAGAAACTTTTTATCTCCAATTCCTCTTTAAGCCAATAACTGTAAGTAACCAAATGTTGAAATGTGGTTACTCCTTCACAAGCTAATAAGCTGAACTGAAAATGCTCTATGTTTTTTTTCTGCTCCAGGCCCCTGAGCAGTTTTTCATCAGTGTGTGGATATCCTCTGAGCTGCCTGTTACAATCCTTTACCATATGTTAGAAATTCTAAACATTCACTGCACAGACAAAGAGCATCTGCAGTTTGTTAATCTTCCAACCAAGATATTAAGGTCTCTTAACAGGCTTTTAAGGATATTTTTCAAGAGTAAATGGTTTTCTACAGAAAACCACAAAACAAAAACTGAAACATTTTATGACACTAAAGATAAGTAAAAACAAATACCTAGTGGTTTAGGTAGGAAACAATTTACTTGCAGTTCTTAAACTACAGTTACTACAAATTAAATAGTTGGATTAGTTTCAGCACATGAAAGAAGGATGATTGTGACTGGAAGGAGTCACCGGAAAATAAATTTGTGCTACACGTTATGTAACTATTTCACTAGATGTAACTGTCCACCCCCTTAGCACAAATAGTGGAGGCTTTACTCTTTAACTTAGTTTTCTCTCTGAAAATGGCACTCCTGCTTAATATTGAATGAAGTTTCTCCTGAAAAAGCACTTTAAAATAGGAAAATAATTAAAAAAAAAAAAAAAAAAAAAATAATCCGTTTTCTTTTATTTTGACATAGCTGCTGGTTAGTAAGACTTCTTGAAAGTCTCACAGCACCTGCATTATGAGCAATTAAAATAAGTTTTAACTTCAATTCAATTTTAGCCATTTCCCTTATGACATGCTTTTGTAGGAAGGTATGTTTTTAACAGAGAAGATATCTGACCTTCCCAAAAAAGTAAAGATAATTACTGTAAACATATGAAGTATTCATAGGCTGAATCTTCATAAATATTTCTGTTTTTCATTTTAACTTACACACTATCCTTCTGTATTACCAAGAAACAACATCTCCTAGACTAAGCCTCGCCAATAGATGGAATGTGAGTTCAAGGACTTTTCACTGGTAGAGTCACCATCACTTCACACATCACTGAGATCTATGAAAAAGCCAGTAAAGCATTTCCTAATCTCACCAGAGTCCAATAGGCTACAATTACATTAATCTGCTCAGGGAGAAACAGTCAATGGGCAAGGCAGGTAGACTGTGAGGTTATCAGATGTTTAGATATAAGACAGCCTGACTAAGATACACAGAAGTAAGATAACTGCCAAAAAGAACTCAGAAACTGCCTCACTGGAAGATCAAGGCAGCTCAAGCTAAAAAAGAACACAATTAATTCAACTCTACAGTTAGACTGTATAGTTGTCCAGTCACAAAAAGGGCAAGAAATTATGTAAAATCGAGGTGTTTCCTGACAATAATAGTCATCCAGGTACCTCATCGGATTGGCAAACTATAAAATGCCAGAGTTTTTTCCAGCTGCATACTCCAAAATAGATGAAAGGCATTTTGAAGTTGTTAGAATAGACAGTATTAAAGTATATCACACAAGAATTTTAAAACACACATACTATGAATAGGCATTCTATTAACATCACTATTTACTTTCCCTGTTTTACTCTGAACTTTTACTCATAGACAACTCTAGAAAATACTGTTGGTTTTCATAGAGATCTCAGTGGAAAAATCTTTTTTTGTGTGTGTGTAAGTGCAATACTCAAGAAACTGCAGTATCCTCTGTTAGATTACAGGACAAAATGATTCTATAAAAAACCTACCTGCACTCCTATAAAGGAGTCCAGAGAGACAATTTATTTGAAGGGGAGCCCAAATAATACTCTGTTCGGGCTTACAGACCCGTAACAGGAATTCATCCAGTCTCTCAGGACTTTTCCAGGAGAGCTTCAGCCCCATTCTTGAAGCATGAAACATGTCATGAGTCAAGAATAGAGCATTTTACCAGCTATGGGGGAAGTTGGGGAGGCAGGGGGTGCCCTAGCATTATGAAAACATTATGACATACAGAAGAGTACTCTAGGATTACAGAAGACTTCTGATGAGGTACCTGTACATAAAACCAAAGGAAAGGAAAGGTATGGATTTATAGAATCACAGAATGGTTGAGGTTGGAAGGGACCTCTGGAGGTCATCTCATCCATCTTCACTGATCAAGCAAATAGACTAGACTAGAGCAGGCTGCTAAGAATCATGTCCAGGTAGCTTTTCAAGATTGCCAAGGAAGAAGACATCACAACTTCTCTAAACAATTTATTGTAGTACTCAGTTAACTTCACAGTAAATAAGCACCTCCTGATGTTCAGATGGAACTTCCTGTTCCATTTTGTGTTCACTGCCTCTTGTCCCGTCACTGGGCAACACTGAGAAGATCCTGGCTTTGTCTTCTTTGCAGCCTCTCTTCAGGTATTTAAAGATACTGATGAGATGTCCCCTGAGACTCTGTTTCTCTAGGCTGAACAGTCCAAGCTCCATCAGCCTCACCATGAGGCAGTTTGAAGAGGAACAAGCATGAGGAAAATAGAAAGATATAGGACAAAAATGGCCAGTCATACAAAATTAATTTGCTGGTCAGTAAGCTTGCCCCCCACATCCTGTACCTGTCCAGTGCAATCTACCTAAATTCATTTCTGACTCTTTTCCTGAGTGAGGGACTATATCTGAGTGTATAGGTTTATATAGGGGAATTTCTAAGCACAGCAACTGGAATTACCGTACACCTACAGCTTGCAGAACCTGTGTCTCTGTGATGTCAGCAACTTCACTGTTAAAAACTGGAGTGTGACTGCAGGTCACAGTGGCCATGTATCCTTGATGCCAGAAAATGCAGTTAGGCTCTGGGTGCCAGCAGCCAGACTTGGATATATGTGGTGAATGCATTTGCTCTGCCTGTGTACAACCACAGAGAATACAGATCAGCCTTGCTACTTGTTACTGACTGAAGCTGGGGCATGCAATTGTGGCAGATTTACCTCTCTTGTGCTGTCAGATCCAGTGCAATGACTTTTCCCTTAACATCATCAAAACTTGCTAAGTGCAGTAGGGCAGTAATAGCCATAGTTGTTAAATAAATTTTAAGTAATTCTCAACCCAAAGGAGCATCAAGATTCAGGCAAAATCAGTTGAAGAAATGCACAAAGTCAGGAGAACACAAAGGGGAAGTAAAAGGCAAAATAAGAATGAAATGTATTCCTAACACTTTCCCCAGTATTTCTCCTTCTTTTGGTGTTAAATTATTCTAGGTGGGCCATTAAGATGTTACTGGTCCACGTGAAGGGTAAAGTTGCTTCTAAACCTATTTCAACACTGCAAATAAAATGGTTTTATTAATGCAACCTTTCACTTATTAAAAAAAAAAAAAAATCTTCATTTCTGGAGCATGGACATTTACTTTTGGGAAAATAAAAACCAGACAGTGACCAATTACATTGAGCAGAACATATCCTGTTGTTAAAGAAGGGCTCAAGATTGCTGCTTATATATTTCTTTCAGAAGCACTCACCACTGTGAATGATTCAATAAGGTATTAAAAATTAGTCTGGAGAAAAAGCTGATTTACAAAATGTGTACTTTACAAATCTTGAATTAAAATTATTTAAATATTTGTCCCAGTAAACACCATTAGGTATTATTTGTAAATGATGACTACCTTTCAGGATAGGAAACTACGGAATACATATACATACATATTTATGCATATATATATAAAAGCTCAAAATAAGGTACTTCTTACAAAAAAAAATATATATATATATAAAAAAAATCTGTCCTGTGGAAGAGGAGACAAATAATATCACTTACCATCATGGATCCTGCTGAATTTATCAGAAAACTCGTAGCATCAGTGAATTAGTGAGGTTGGAAGAGATATCTGGAGACTGCCTTGTCAAATCTCCCTCCAATGAAAAAGCAGCTACAGCAGGTTGTTTAGGACATATTCTAATCAGGTTTTGAGCATCTCCAAGGAATTTTCTCACTAGTGGTGAGGCTGTCAGAGAAGCTGTGGATGCACCATCCCCAAAGGTGTTTAAGGCTGGGTTGCAGGGGTCTCTGGGCAGCCTGTGGCAACCCTGCCTTTGGTAGGGGATTGGAACTAGATGACCTTGAAGGTTCCTTCTAACCCAAGCCATTCTATGATTCTGTCTGCTTCATCATCAACTCTCCTGCCTCATACTTGTAAAACAAAACAAAGCAAAAAACAACAATAAAACCCAAACCATTCTCATCATCCTTCATATCCCTTACCATATTTAAATGCAGATAGCCTTTGGCTTTCCTAATCTTATCCCTGAGCATTCTGTGTCTTGCACATTCCTTCTTCACCCCCAGATCCTTCTTCTAACTCATGCATGCTTTTTCTGATATTTAAGTTTAGTCAGGAGCTCGCTGTTCGTTTTCCTCTTGAAACCTTTAAACTAAATTTCATTCTCCTAGCTTACTAAATACAAACTGGAAAAACATAAAGCAAAATTAAAATCATGATACTTTCAGCTAGCTTACATGGTCACAGCAATCTTATATGCTTCCGCTAGATAATACAGTCAAAGCAAACTCAAACTTTAGGTAGTGTACATAAAGATGAATTACGTCTGCATCTCATAAATTACTATTCTTGCAAATTCTCAGCTGTTATTCATTCATATGGTTCCAATGAAAGCAAGACAGATACTCTCAGTTATACTTATTGAAAATATAGCTAATTAGAATCTTCTTTACCATGTCACCTAATAAGCATGAGTGTCAGCAATTTCTTTCCTAATAAGAAATTTTGTCTAGATATCACAGAATCACAGATAAATATCTTCAAAATATCTTGAATTCTTGGTAGTCTTGCAAGTCTAGCTACCATGTTTGTTCAGTACCTACTGTCTCAGAAAACTAATTTTCTGAAAGATTCCACATTTCAAAGCAAGAAGGTGAAGAACTAGTCAAAACAGGGCAATTGCTAGCACACCACTGTCTTCCTATAATAGACAACTGAAATTAGAAAGACTTATAAGTCACAACAAATGCATGGTGGACTAAACCACAAATCTTCGCTAAAATATTGAACCAAGAAGGGCTATCCACTGAACGACCTGTATTTGATATTTCTTAATGCATGAAAAAACAGTTTTGTTTTTTTTTTTACCCAGAAAAAATGAGGAAAACCACATCTCTTAAAAAAGTTGAATCTCAGAATCAAAGGATATCCTGTGCAGAAAGGGACCCACAAATTTCACTAAGTCCAGCTTCTGGCTTCACACAACATCACCTAAAATTCAAACCCTAATCTGGGAGTGTTGTCCAAATGCTCTTTGAACTTTGGTAGCTTGGGGCTGTGACCACTGCCCTAGGTTGTCTATTGCAGGGCTCAATCACCCTCAGGGACCTTGTAACTATTTATCTAAGCAGTCTGAAGTCTGCTCTCCAGGCTTGAAAAGTGAGTGCTGAACTGGCTTCTGAAGGATGGAGCAATAAGTTTTATTTATTACAGACAATAAACCTTTTCATTGGTAGATGATACTACCAACTGGCAAAAATATTGAAAGAGTTCACTTTTGAAAGAGTTCCAGTTTCTTTACAAATAAAATTTATTGAAAATCTAAAAGCTTTCAATACATTTATTAAAAACAAACAACTGACCCCATCTTAAGACACTAGTTACAAAACTGAGAAATTTAGGTGTATTCCTTGTGTCACCAAGTTATTTGAAACATATTTACATCACGGAAAAAGAGAGAATAGTAATGCTCTAAAACTAGAACATCTGCTCAACCCAGAATTTAAAACTCTAAGAACTGCATCGTTAATCACTGATTTCCAGTGTAACTGGAAATCAGATTCAGTGTAACTGCAGTGCCATATGGACACAGGCTCGTGGCTCCAAAAATGAACCACTGCATGTCCACAGAGTACTGTGAACATGACCCTCACAAGTGATAGCTGAGGGATGTCAACATAATCACCATACTCTCTAAGCACAGTTTTAATCTGTCACTGATTCATCTCCCAACTACAATTTGGACACTGAAAGTTCCTCTTTCAACCACATTCAAAAACGTATGAAAAACCGGGATGCTCATGTTGAAAAAAAAAAATCAAAAACATAAAATTTCAAAAAGCAACTCAACAGCCAGCATCTCAGCTTTCTGAACAGATACCTCAACCTCCTGTTGCACATCCTCCTCTGATAAACTGTGAAATACTGACGTAGAATACCTTGAGGGATAATAAACAGAAAATCATTCCAATACTCTGTGAGCAACCTATTATGGCGGAAACTGTCTCAATGCCTAAGGAGGTTGTACAATTGTATGTTGAAAAAGTCAATTATTATCAGAGACCAGAGATATGTAGCCCGGCAGTCATAAAAAACCAAAATGCTATGTTAGCATGAGCTACCCTTCAAGTTTTTGACTGATTGCTCCAGCAAAAGTAATGTCAATAGTTACAGAAAAGGGAACTTTCTCACAATCTTGAAGGGTAAATTAAACACAAACAAACAAATAAACAAAAATGTAGATTCTGCAGTGTTTTACAATTATATCTAAGTCATATCTCCAGTTTCATACTTTTCCAATTTAATAGGGACAAACAGGATTCTAGAAGAGTGAAAAAGGGCAACTGGGCAATTGCAATGCCTACATTTGAGAAGACAAAAGAGAAAATATATGATTGTAGAAAAGGCAACCTGCTTTTAAACTCAGGAAGGCATATGGGACAAATATGGAATTACCAGTAAATGTTTGAAAGATAAGACGTGGTTAAGCAAAATACTGATGCATTAAAACAAAATTGTATTCAACATTCTCTGTGATGAGGTGAAATTCTGACAAAACTGAACCACAAGACTAAATATATTTTGACTTTAAGTATAAATTTTGACATCTCATATGATATTTTCATATGCAAATTAAGGAAGTGTAACATAGATAAAACAATTATGTTTCGAAGCCTGTAGCTCCCTCTTGTAATCCCTCTTGTAGGGACTGTGCAAAATTCCTTGAAGGATCTATCTTGAGTCTGGTTTATATGCAGTGCTTCAATTAATAATTTGGCTGGTAAAATAAACGCTATGCATATTAAATTTGCAGTTGATGGAAAAAGAAGTTAATGTCTTGCAAGTGTGCTGAAGATCAAAATCAGAATTTTTAATCACCTACCGCTATTTTTTATTTCCCCTGACAAATGGTCTGAGAGGAAAACAAAGAATATCCATCAATAAAGACAAAGTAAGGTACAACATCCAAGTGAAGATAACCGTCTGTCCAAATATAGGATGAGAATAACAGAATTCTTCAGAAAATACTTGATTTATCATGAAAATAAATATCACTCAACTACATCATAACACTGTAACAAAGACAAACTTTATATTGAGGTGTATGAACAGAAAACCAGCAAGACATGCAAGTAATCTCCTTACTTCCCTAAGTACTAGCAAATCATCAGTATGCACTGTTTACTTTTGTGGTCTGCAAGTCAAGAAAGACAAAGACTGACTGGGGAGAGTTCAGTGGAGATCAGTTTGTACTTTTGAAAATAATGATTTTTCTACTTGTTGAGCAGAATGAAAGAGATCAAAATGACTAACACTAGATTTCAGATATATGAAAACTGAAACAGAAGAACAAAAGGAGCACCCAAATTTTCCTCTGTATTCCTCTAGGTGAACAGAATGCAATGATTAAGCTACAGCAAAAAATCAGTTAGACATAAAAAATTAGACATAAAAGTAAACTTTTTTGGTTTTGGATTGACCCAAATTGCCTTCAAGTCCATTTTAACCCAATCTTAAGTTGAATCTGTAAAGGTTGTGAAGCTGTGTAATTTGAAAGATCAATTAGAATATCAAGCAGAAAGGAAAATGTGATATGACAATGATATCAATCACAAAGTATTGAATTTAGGGACTAATAAAGAAGATTTTTATTTACATGCCTGAAAATCATTATCTGGAAAGAATAGGGTTATAATAACCACTGTATGCTTGGTAATCTTTCAGTGGTCTTCCATCACCCCTTTTTACTTTGGAGGAAAATTCTACTCTGTAACATACATTTGCACTAGAGAGAAAGTAAGACAAATGCCTTTGTGAAAGGCAGTTGTGATAGGTCCCTCACCCAGAAGACTATATGCAGAATCCCTTGATCATCATCAATATAAGAATTTTTAAATTATTTTTATAATTTAATTTAGTACATTTTTCACTATGACACAAGCATAGAGTGACTATGAACATAACCAGAGGAACAGAAAGCTTTTGTTGCCAAATGGTCTGGAAGTAGTAATTCTGTCCTTTATTTATCAGACTAAGATCTGACAGCAATAATAAGAGTTAGAAACCATCAAGAAGAGAAGAAAAATATTCACACAGTACTCACTCAGGAATAAATAGAAATTAAAAATACCAAAGATACCAGATTTACACTAAAAGTGTTACAAATAACTTTTTTAGAATGTGAAATTACAATAACAATAAAAATCTTGTCTACTAATAGAAGAATCACCTCTGAATGACTTCTAAATGCAATCTGATGCATTTCTAATAGGCAAGGGTTCCTCATCATTTCTTACTAAAATCCCCAGATATCTGAATCATACACAGATATATTTAATTCATACTTAGAAATTCATGCCTCTTGCATAAAAAGTACTACTCAGGGATGTAAATGGATAAATTATAAAGTAAAGCTTCTTCCCAATAAAGAATTTTTAAAACTCATTTTTTTAGATGTATACACATTTTCCCAAGATTTAACTCACTTTGATTACTGGCAGTCCTCATATGACTCCTATGGCTTTAGTCACAATCTCGTTAACCAAACAATGATGTTAACAAAGCAGTTTACCACTTTTCTACCCCAGCCTCACCCAACACACGTACTTTATTTATTGTTTCTGCCCTGTTTCCTAAACCTTTCATGCACATGCACACTTCAAATTTGTTTCTGAAGGAAGAGATTTAAATAATTGCTAGTCTTCTGACAAAGACTTCAACAAAGATGACACTAAAGTAATCCATGAAGACTGATGTAGATTCAGAGAAAAGTTGATTGCTGACCTTCAAAATTAGAGCAAGGGCTTACAAGTTCTTGCTCCTTCTCACCTTTTCTGACATGGGAAAGCTTAATTTCTTTTTCCACTATCTGAATGGCACAGACTGACTTCAAATCCAATTAACGGAAAGGAAACTTGGGATTGTTTGCCTTACTAATATTGATGCTAATTCACTTTGCTATATTGCAAGAACCAAGTCAGAACTGTTCTACAAAATCTGAAATATAGCTTGGATTTGTCCTTAAGTTTACAGGACAAGTAGATGGGATTTTTTGTTTGTTTGGGGTTTTTTTATGTTTTTGTTTTTGTATTTTTGTTTTTGTTTTTTACATAAGCCTAATGCATAACTAGTCTTCATTATATCTGAATATTTCTTCCAGTACTTTGAAGAATAGCTAGAAGTAGAGCTCTGCATTATAAATGAGCTTTATCTTAACCAATATGAAAATATTACTTGAAAATTTCACACTATCTCATAAGTCATGCAGAGAAAACATTTTTGTACTTCCACACTCCATTATGAATAATGCAAAGAGACAATTAATAGAAAATGTACTGAATTATGAATTAGAACCAAATTAAAAATGTAAAATTGCAGAATAAAAAACTCCCAAAAAACCAACAATGAATGCTTGCTTTAAATTCCTCCTCCAGACAGGTAACCATTTTTAACCACATCTGCAATCCACATTTGATCTATATCTTTATCTATTCTTATAGCTAATGAGGAACAAATTACTTATTACTCATGAATGACACTAACTACCCACTCTTGCACAAAAGAAGAATATTACAATTTACATTTAAATGAGATTTGAAATGTTAATGAACAGAGCCAGTATTCTAATTATCTATACAAATACATTAAATTAAGGTGAACTTTAGTAGATGAATTACTTCAGAATTACAGTCTGTTTGCCAAGCAGCATTACTTAATATTAGTTCAGTATTTATAGGAAAATTCCTAATAATCAAGGGGTCAAGAATGGGTAAACTACGCCATTAATATCTAATATTATTTGATTGGAAGGGGACAGTTAGTTTTCTGTTACATACACAGAAACAGCTCGTAAAAGAGCTTCAAATACATCTGATACTTCCATGCAGTTTCCTATCAGCATAGCTGGTTTTCTTCAATTAAAATTGGTGAGGGAGGAAGTTTTTCTTGTGTTCTTTTTCCCCTAAAGATATCCACCTGGTATTTTCTTAAAGCTTGTGAACATCTTTGGATTTAGCACAACCTTTTTCCTAGAGTTAGGTGTGCTCAGAGGGACATGGAATTCTGGTGTCTATCTTCAATTCCAATGCTTAATTTCCCATTGCCTGAATTCTTAATTGGCATTTAAACATTTGAGAGGAGCAAAATAAATACATATGAATGCTTTGTGCACCTGAACGAAAAATCTTTTTTTTTTTTTTTTCCCTTACCTCACCAGACTTACAGATTTGACTGAAGCCCTAGTTCCAATGCCAGGAGAAACCACTTTTAAATATTCATAAGTATTTTTTCTGACCAAGTGAAACATTTACTGAGCCTGCATTAACAAGCCAACAAAACTGTCACTGTGTTCAGAAACAAAGCATCAGAAACATAGTACTCAGGACAATTCAAAACAGCCACAAAAAGCCCACAGTCAAGATTCCTAAAGCAGTAGATGTGCCATGATAAAATTTCTATGGTATTTACTAGACTTCTGAAATTCGTTTTAACTAATGCCCTCTTTACATATTTTATGTGAAAAGGGACTTATCAATAGGGAGTTGGTGAAAGGAATTCAGTAAACAGTATAGCACAAGTAGGATTATAGCATAATGGTCTTTCAAACTTTGTATGGTATTTCAAAAGGCACTTAGCAAGGCTTTGGTTTTCAACAGCATGATCACAGGAAGTTGATGAAAGAGAGCAAAGTCCAAACTGAGTATTTCGGATTATGACAAGAGTTAGAACCGATTACTATACTGCTAAACTGAATTCACTTATCTCTTTTAAATTATACAGAGTCCATGCATTAGTTTGAATCACTTCTAATACTCAGATGTTTTTCACCATTTTGATGCCTTCTTCCAGCAGTACCCTCTTGTCGCTTCTGACTATCTTTCCTCTAACATAATGATCCACTCAAAAACTGCAGTTCCACTGGTTGCTGCACATCTTGCTCATTTGTAGCATGCTCTTTGTTTAAGCTCAGCAGCAACTGCTGGTGCCTTGAAACTTTTTTTTTTTTTCTTTTAATGCTAAGGAAGGTCTTCAAAAAATAACACTGAAATGAGTCTGGTATGGAATTCTGTGTGATTTTAACTCTCCAGTCTACTTTTGTAATATTACCACTATTACTATTTCTTGCTTTTTCTTGTAATAATTTAAATAAAGAGGTAAGATAAGAAGATATGGAGTTCAAGATTTATTTCTAGGAAGGTGAAGAGTTCAACAGTGCTCAACAGTATCAACGTGAACTACGTCAGTACCAATTCCATCTGCAACATCCAGCAAATAAGCATTATGAGAGGGAAGCAGACATGCTCATAAGGAAAAATAAGAATAAACAGTTACAAGTTAACTGTTAATTACTCTGAGAATTTTTTTTTTTTTTTTTTTTTTTCCAGTTTGGCCATGGAATCTCTTCTTTCTATTCTTTTCTCTGATATTTTTTTCACATCTAGTGAAACACTATTTTCTGACAGAATTATGTAATGTTTTTTAACAATCTCCACATTTAATTTTTCATATATAATTACTAAGCATTTTATAATTTACTTTTATTATTAATACTAACTCTTTAAGGTTATCTCATGAATTTCTCTGAATTGTCTAAATACGTGACACAAGACACATGACTGACATATTTTGCTTGAAATATCAAAGGCTATGAAGCGTATTTGGAAAGATGCAATGCATTTCTTCAATTGTAGGTTTTTACTTAGTCACCATTGTGCCTATTATCTCCAAAATGCAGGTGACTTGCACTTCTGATTTATCAAAAACAAACTAACAAAAAAAAACCCTAGAATTTGAAATGCACAGAGGATCTGTATTTTAAATTTAAGTCAAATCTCAACAGAAATAGTCTCTATTAGCATGTTTCATATCCACAATCATATCTTTAATGGCTGCTTGAGTCAAGTTATCACAGAGTAGAAATCTCTCTCCAGAAAATTTGGAAAAAACCAACCCTTATTTACTTCCTTCATTATGCATGCTCTAAATTACTTAAATATACTTATCTATAGAGAAAAGAATACCATTCTGGTCTCTAGACTCTCCATATTAAACTTAAACTACTCAGGTGAAACAAGCCACTAATATATAGAAATAATCTTTTGAGCCAACACGATAAAATGAAACCTTTAAGTCACTCTCAATGTCAAGAAAAATTCTACAAGCTTCTGAATGGCAATGTTTCACATGAGCAACCTGATGACAGAAAGTAAATTCACACCATAGTCATTCATTCTTGTCATCTCGCTACAGGTCAAAAATGATCTCTTTTTTGTGACTTTCTCATGAAAAGTTGCAAAATTGGATGTAGGAAGCTTCATTTCACTTGTAAGAAAGAAGGTTTCTGAGTTAACTTCACTCAAATAAAGATGGCCTAAAGGACAAGTTAGATTTTTGGGTTGAACTTCAAGAAAAATCTCCACAAAGAATTAGTGCCAGTGCCTGCTGTGTATGAAAAGTGTCTGTATTTTAGCCATAGTTTGTATTATACCAGTGTTATTACTGCAACTCACGGAAGGAACTGCAGAACATAGTTTAGTGTGTAACAGAACTACAGGCTTTAGCAACTATGAGTTGCTGAATAGCATAACTGGGTCCTGAGAATACAGAAGCAAAAAAATAAGAAATTATATGCACATTGTTCATTAAAAAAATGTCTTCAAAATTAACTGTGATTACTAATAGAAGTCAGCATTAGCAAATATTTTTCTGATCTTAGTTCCATAGAAAGGGAGAGATACTGTTTTTAACAAGTACTGTATAATTGATGATATTTCCAAGACACTGGTTGGATCAGTTTTTCTTCTAAAGTAGTTTGTCAGCTGCATCTACCTGCTAGAACTATTTGTATTTCAAAGGCCTTGCATAAAATATAGCTGTTTCTTACAAAAGGATAATAGACTTGGTTGATAAAAATCTGATCATTCACATTTCTATATATTAGCCCATATGGGCTAAGATAGTTAATATATTAAATAGTTAAGATTTATTTCTAAAATAAACTTGATAACAACGTTTTGTCTGTTGCTGAGCAGTGCTTGTAAAGTGTTGATGATTTCTCCATTTATCATTCTGATCCTGCAACGCAATGACTTTGGGATGGGAGAAAGGTAGTAAGGACACATCTGGGACAACTTACCCAAACTGACTGAGGGAATATTCCATCCTAGATGCTCAACAAAAAAGGCTCAAAGAAATGAGGAAGAAGGAGAGATTACAGAATGGTTGAAGGTGGAAGAAACTGCTGGAGGTCATCTTGCTCAGAAATCTTTCTTATTGCATATTGCTCAGGACCATGTCAAGGTAGTTTCTGAAAATATCCAAGGAGATTTCACAGCTTTTCTGGACAACCTATGCTGCTGTTGAGTCATCCTCACAGTAAAGAACAACTTTTCGATGTTCAGATAACACTTCCTGTCTTTCAGTTTATGCCCATAGTCTCTTTCCATGCCACCGGCACCACTGAAAAGAGTTTGGCTGCACTGTCTTTGCACTTTCCCTTCGAGTGGTTATAGACATTAATGAGAGCCCCTCCCAAGGCCGTTCTTCTCCAGGCTGAGGTCTCAGCTCTCTCAGCCTGTTCCCACAGATGATATGTTACAGTCCCTTCATTATCTTGCTAGTGGCTCTGATGGACTTGCTCCAGTGTCTCTAGCCCCAAACTGGATTTGAGTACTGAAGGTGCAGCCTCACCAGCGCTGAGTAGAGGGTAACAGATCCACTGGCAACACTTTGCTTAATGCAACCCTCTTTGCTGCACATATACTGCTAGCTTATAGTCCACTTGGTGCCCACCAGGACCCCAAGTCTTTTACTGCACAGTTGCTTTCCAGGCATGTGGACTCCAGCTTATCTGGATGCCTCATATTGTTTCCTACCTAGACACAGGGATCTGCACATCCCTCTGTTGAATTCCATGGGGTTAATTCATGTCAGTCCATTTGTCCAGCCAAAAGAATCAAGGTCCTTGAGGTTGGCAGCACAACTCTCTGGCCTATCAGCAACAGGTCCCAGTTCTGTTTAGCCAGTTTGATTTTTGGTGCATTGTTTTGTTATGATCAGCCCTCCAAATTCTGTGTCTGATGTAGGTGTGGTTAGAGTGCTTGTCTTCCCAGCCAACTGCTAAGACCTTGCTTTCCAGATAGCAGTTGGACATCTGTCTGCCAGTGGGCAGAAGTGAATGAATTATTTGCTTTGCTTGTGCACACAGTTGTTTATTCATCTGCTAAGCTATCAATCAACTCATGAGTTGAAAGAAATATCTGTAGACCTCATGCAACCTTTCACTGCTCAGAGCTGCAAAGTATTTCCAGCCTGGCAGCATTCTTTTGAAAAAAAAAAAAAAAAAAAAAAAGCAACTAAAATATATTCTGTGTAAATAATTCACTCTGGGTGACGAAGGGACACTCTGCAGCTATGTGATAATGGGAGGAGCAAACAGGGTTAAAGCAGCATGCCTCAACAAGCAATGGACAACAGAAAAAAAAAAAAAAAAAAAACCTGGGACACAAGAAAAGAAAAAAGAAAAAAAACTGAAAAACAACTGCTCACAAGTTCATTTAGTTTGAAAAAGCTGGTTTTCACTTTGGTCATGCTCCTGACTCTGAGATGTATTTCCTGTGAATATCTGAATATTAGAAACTCACTGAAATGAATGCCTAGGTCAGTGAAGTTTAAGCTTAAACAACCAAATATTTATTCAAACCTCACTTTGAATTATATTTTCACCCACAGAATCACAGTAACATTCATACTGGCCAGTTACACCAGTCATTCAGAATTCCAGGCAGAATAAAAGATAAAATTGGTAGTTCAAAAGCATGCAAAGATTCGCAAATACCGAAACCAAACTCTCCAGCAGCTATGTACAAAGAGCTATTAGCTAACAGCATACAAACCACACAACCTAATGTCAGAAGTTTAACTTATCAGATATTAAGGCCAGATCTCCAAGATCTTAATTAACTGAATATCAACAGATTGCACACTTATATAACAGTTCAGAAATACACAACTATTTCTTCAAAATATGCCATTTGAAAATTGTTAAATAAATCACTCAGTTGTCGGTTAAATTATAGAAGTACTATTCTTCTATTCAACACTATATGCAAAACTTCTACTATAAATACGAAAGCACTAAAATAAATTTTAAAGATTTTTTTTATTTAGGGAGCATCTGGCTTTTCCTTATCTTACATGCATTAGAATGTAGCAGAACTGCTGCTTATTTTATCAAATGTCAATCAACAACTTAAATCAGATAATCTTGTCACTTTTACAGAACTTTCAACATAGCTGTGCTTTCCAGTATCAAACAATCCTTTGGTTTTATTATCTCATCTACCAGATCCATTTCACTTTTCTTGCCATTGTAAAACAATAGCATCTACGTAAGTGTAGCTGCTAATGGAAATCAGAATTACAATTAAATCACTGGGTGGCTTGCTGCAGAAGGTACTGCGGTGAGTCCAGGGATGCAATAAGGACACTATGATTCTATAAGGACACTACCTCTGCCAGAGGCCTGGGTGATGCCTGCTGCCTGGCAGCTGCACCCAAAGGCGCCTCCATCCTTTGGCCAAACAATGCTGCTACTGCTTTCTGTACAGCAGTTTGGCCAGCAGTAAGGCTGAGCGTGTATTTGTGACACGTACGCACGGAGGGCTCTAACACAGCAGACTGCTCAGACTGCCGCTGAGAGGAACAATGCCTTGTAACAACTTCGGCATACAGCCACCAGAATTCACACAAAGCCCACATACAGACAGCCAAGCCTCCTTCCTCCTCTCCAACTATTGAGACTGAAACTCACAAGAGAAAACACATGCCTTGTTCTTTGGATTGACAAGTTTACTCATTCTTGCCATTCCCTCAAAAAACAGCAATAGCTCTCTGCTTCTCTAATGCCCATGCCTTGGTTCCTTTTATTCCCCAGACACGTAACCAGTTGTATGGAGTTTCTTAATGGCTCATCAACTAGTAGCTGGAAACTTCTGGTCCTGGACAGGGATAACAGAGACAATGCCAGGCAGATTCCTCTCTTTGAAAGGGTCCTTTATCTAATCACATCAGTGAAGCAGACTCTTTCACATTTCATATATGCTTACTGAAAGCATACTAAACATTTGTGATTTTATGTAGACAATCACTGTGTACTGAGGTTACTATCTGGAATCAAGTTTTTATCTTCTGGAAGGAAAAAGAAAGAGTAGCCTACAACACCTGAAAGCTTCTTATCCCATACAATATTCAAATATGTTAGAGAAGAATAAACTGACACGTAGTAAGATTTTTATTATTTTTTATACTAAACATGGAAAAATCAGGAATATAAAGGGGTCTGTTGGGAGCAGACTGCTATAGAACTGATGCAGCTAGATAAGACATCTTGAATGAAAAGAGCTCTCCTGTACAAATTCTGGACTCCAAGTAGCAACAAATATAATCATGTTAGGATGGAAACAGGGATGTAGTAAATCCTGTTGGCTAAACCATAGGAAAAGGCTGAAGCACTAAAGCAGAAGATATCACCAATGGACAGAAATGTCAAACCTCCCTGATTAGAAAGCTGAGAAGAAATCTCTTATGTTCTTATGGTTGCATGAGTTACGGGGAATAAAAGTGGAGAATGCTTAAAGGAGAGGGACTGGGTTTTCCACATATATGAAGTGAGCTTCTCCACAGCTGAGCTGTTGCTGTAGAGTACGGGCCAGAACTCACTAAGACTAAAGGCCTTTTACGCAACCATTTCTTTCAAATTTCTTAGCAATTTTCTCTCACCATCCTTTTTCAATTTGAAGACAATGCAGGGTCCAGAATGAGAAACATAGTCAAGATAGAGACTAATTTTTAATTGGGCTTATTTGCATAGAATTGTGGTACACAAATCATAATCTCAGACTGCCATCAAGCTACACTGATTCTGCATATCCCCTTGCATAAAGCAGCAAGAAACACACTCAAAAAAAATCAATACACACTGCACATGCTATGTTCTTGCAGTACCACAGTCAGATTACCAGATCAGAACATGAGGAGGAGAAAGCACAGGCCTCAGTGTACTGACCTCTCATCATCTGTTTTCTCATGACAGAAGGAAGGTCTAAACGTTCAGTACATTACTTTTGATGCTACATGTTCCTTACTCATCAGTTCTGATGCTGCTTTCAAGCAAATTTTATAATGGTGTAATTACGTACACTGACTATAGGGGAAATCTAGCCACCACATGACTAAGATAATAGGTCTCTGTATCTGCAAAAGCAAAATTTAGCAACCTGATCATGTTTGATAGAACTGACTCCTCTGGAAAGGCCACAAGTGTTTAATGTATACACAACACACATACTAAATTTGTTATGTAGTTATAGAAAATAAAGGTGATTTTGTGTATGAGAATACATGGTCTTACACACAGTGTAAAAACTATTTACATGTTTTTGCTATACATTTCAATTTTTAAATTCATATCCTTCTAATGATTTTGGATATTATGTCTCAATAAGACAGAATTGCTAACTTGGATTTATAGGCAGTCATAATAAGTGAACAGTGAATATGATTGACATGCAGCAGCCTTTAGCCTTTTGACTTACTCCACAGCTGAGCAGGCATGGCATTATTTTGTTATGATTACTAATTCAGAACATATTCACAACTAGCAGATGTTTTCCTCTTGGTTGCTTGGCAATTAAAGGATGTTGCCGCAGCTGAATTTTGCACCTGGACACGAAGATGACCAAACCAGTTCTGTAAAGCTTTTGGATTAGGAAAAATTTCTCAGTGCAAATGATCGTTTTGAAACAAACACTCAATATGTTTCTCAAGGAAATCTGACTCATTCTGACTCTTGAAGTAGTTAGTTCAAGATAAGATATCAAATAACAACTGGACAGCATTTAATTTTCATCTGCTATATGAGTATATCAAGAATGCAGCTAGAAGAGATATCATTCTCTGCCAATGAGAATTTCAGACAACTCTGTCATATGCTCAGTTTCAAGCATATTTTTAGGCTTTCTTTCCCCTCTTCAGGGGAATAATAATAAGTAGCTTTACACACACTGAGAGGAGAAGGCAACTTGTGTGATGAAAGCTATTTCTTGCCATGTATGTTCAAAAAAAAAACCCCAAAACTCAACAGCTATGAATTTATAGGTATTATAAAACTACAACAGCATACCAATTGTGAGGAATAAAGCTTTTGAAATTAAAACAGAAAAATTACGATGAACTTTTTGCAAAATGAATTATGAAGAAGCACTAATATTTCAAACAGCTATGCTAATGAGCTAGCACCAGTATACCAGAGACTAAAAAGAAGGATTTTACATGCAAATCTCTCACCGAGCACATACATTACATAGCAGAGTCATTTATTTGGAAATAAGGAGAAAAAAAATTAACATAATGATTTCTGATGAAAATCACTACGTAATCACAGACTCCTGAGCTGTACCAAAAGAGGTACACTTCTGCTGTGCTAGAGAAAGATTGAGGTCCAGAGAAAAAAAAAAAAAAATAGTGCCTCTTTACCCTTTTGAAAACTGATTGATACATGTATACTTAGTGTATATTGAAAAGATATATTACAAATATATACTGAATGTTTTTGTCAGTTAAATATTTAAATGAAATGAGCTTTAAAGAACATGGATGGTTGTTTCCTTACAAAATAACAATGTGAAGCACAGCTGAGAAAAGGCGACAGACCAAAAGGCAACAGTCAGTACCAAAGCAACTAAACACAGCCTGCCATACACTGTCAGTTCAAGATGACTCCTTTATTATGCTAGAAAGAAAAAAAAGAAGAACCATCACTAACACTTTCTGTGACCAATCACTGTGAACTCGTTTGTTATTCACTGAAACATCCATCAAGGATCAAAAATAGATTCATTTGCTATTCATGATGCTCCCATATGCACTTCTGCAGGTCTTGCACTGTATTTCAGCATTTAGATGACAGACTGCACAGTTGGAAGTAGCATTATATATTAATACTTCGAATACCACCTTATTCCCTAGTCCAAAAATGCACACAAGCATACTCTGAACATAAAGTTTAACTGGGCTGAATGGAATTAGACATCCATTTAAAATTATGTTACTTAAGCACGAACACTGGAAATTCCATCGAGAAGAAACCACACCCTCTGCTCATGCATGGTGAAAGCTGTTTTTACAGCAGTGCTTTATTGATTCAGCTCTACAGAAACCAATGAGTCTCAACTGCCTTCACCTAGGAACTAAGATAGAAAGCACAGAGAAAGGGCACAGGCAACAACAAGGTAGTTTTAAGTAATACAACACCACCAGAAATGCTGTTTTTCCCCAGTAATTAATAATAGATGTTTGTAAGAAAAAAAGCTATTATGATAACTATATTACATGCTATCTTATATTTTCTGGAGAGTACATCACTTTATGGAGAAATTGTGTGAATTTTTTAAAAGGAACAACATGAAACTGCTTACAAAGTTAGAAACGTGCTTAGAGAAATGGGGTCATAACCTGTGAATATTCCTGCAGCACAACCAACAATTAGCACAAAATAAAGGAAGGCTGAGGAAGCAAGGACAAGTGAACAAGTACACAGAATAAGCTGGAGTGCTTATTTTGTGTGTAGAGCCTCCCTGCACTGCAGCAAGGAGTTCTATCAGGCAAACATCCCTTTTTTTTTTTTTTTTCTTTCTTTTTTTTAATTATACCACACAAAACGAAAATACAATTTTTCCATATAAAGAGGAAGTTAAACTTTGTTTGCTGGTTTTCTGGGCCCGTATACTTATATGATTACAAACGTAAGGTAGCAGCAATCACAAAAGCGATTATTTCACCCTCCGGTCTTCCAAAAGGCAAGATGAAGCTTGAACAGCATCCTACACAAGTCTTAGAGCTGTTTACATCATGTTTTGAGATATTTTAACTTTATTCCTCATTTCACTTCAAGGCCAAGTGCTCAACATGGGATTCTCGATTCTACCTCACAGAGCAGGTATTTAACTCCAGGTCCCACTGCTCCTAAGCATCCCACGCACCCTTCAGGAACAAAGCAGATGTAATGTGCCACTAATAAGAATGGCAAAATTACAACTTGTCTGATACTGCAGTAAATCATTGTAAAAGACAAAATTTGAGAATCACCCAACTCAAAATATGATGTCTTTCTGAAAATCTGATATTTGTGATAACATCACAAGAATAAAAATGGAAGCAAAAGAAAAAAATGTTTGTTTGTAACAATTTCTATGGGACTTAAAATAATAACCACCTGGTAGCCGTTTTAGACATTATTTAAAAGGCACACCTTAGTGCCGCATTTGAAAGTAATTCTTACACTAAATAATCCTGAAAGTTTAAACATCAGTTGCTCATATTTAAAAACACTATAAAATGTAATATGTCACAGATCATATTTTCACCTATTTGCCACTGACAGGCATATCAATCTTTCATGTACTTTGCATAAGTTTTCAATGACTTAATTCAACAGTTTAAAGTGACAGAAACTTAAAACTTTTAAAAATATATACCTAACCTTGACACACAGACACTAAATTTTTTAATTCTTTGATTTTGAACAAAAAGAGGTACACAATCTTTAAGTAAAATATTTATTCAGATCAGAAACAGACAAAAGAGAATAGCTCACGCATAACTCAGGATAAAACAATTATATCATGTAAAGAAAGTTTCTCTATTTCTTGACACTTCCTCATTTTATATTTGATTATTATTCATAGAACAAGAGATGACCATAATAAATTAAACATTAAATATTTGTCCTGGGGTGTTCTGATTTGTTCCTGCTTCACTATAGTCCATTTTAAACAACTCTTATCTAATAATAATTGAAATGGTAGACAATACATGGGTCACTCTGAAAGTAATGCCTCCTATTTATCTCCATGGAAACTACACACAGATGCACAGAGCACAATAACTCTATTTGATAGAACAAATTCTCAGCTGCAAAACACCATTTTTCAATACAGTCAATGCATGAGCTACGCATTTTCACCCGTGACAAACAAGACTCTGCACACCGTAAAAATCTGCACCAGCAAAGGTGACCCGTTGTTGCCACCACTGAAACGCACCACCCACTTCCTCACTGTACTCATGTCCAAAGTTTGGTTACCACCAACGTTCAGTAAACGTCCACAAACGTCGATGGGTGCCATTTTTTCCCACATGGAGGAATTCAGTTCCAAATGTTTGCCTGACACGAACTTCTATGTCAGACTTCATTTTGTCAGACTGCCCCTCTGATGCCATCAATCACATGATAGCAGAATGTGGCAGAATACTTGTGCAAATGTTCAACCTCTGCTGTTTTACCATCAACATCTGCCTTGGACATCATGAGCCAATATAATAAAATAGGAGGCTTTACTTTTGGAGCAGCCTTCATAGAAGTCTAAAAGTGAACTTCAAGTAAGTTATTTTATAGAGTTATGAACTTGCAAGAGTAAATATATTTTCTCTAGATAAATGGAAATCTATTCATATCATCAATTTATTCTGGCTGAAAACAATAACAAGATCTAGTGCATTGCCAAGTCTCTTCCTAGGAGATATTAATAAATTAAGAAAAAAAATGCAAATTAAGAACTCCATGTTAATATTTTTAGATCTGAACTGAGGGAAAGCTACTCTGTGTGCTGTACTCCACCAGCACACATTGCTCAATCCACACACTGACTGTGCAGTAGTTCACTGCCCAGCAAGCAGAGAGCAAGGCACGCTTAGTAAAATGCTGGTTCATGCAGACTGTATGGTGCTAATACAGATTACTTCAACATAGGGCTATACGGCAACTGATGTCCTAAACATCCATTTTAATTCTGAGTCAGGCATGCATATGAAATCTTAACACACACCTTAAAGTCTGACATGGTCTGATAAATTCTGAATACGTTGTCAGATTTTGACTGGTGGCTGCTTTAAAGCATGCGTGCCTCAACTACTCTTGCAAAACTCCAGCAGGAGATCCAGATGTAATATTTCTTGCTGAAGATGTACAGTACAGCTGCCTCTCTTATTTGTCCTGAAATGTATTCATGCCTAATCTTTGCCCATGCTATAAAATCACCCAGTTTTAACTGGTTCATTAAACACAAATTTAAAAGAAAAATGGAAATTCGTGTACAACTGAAAGTTGGCTCACATCATGTAAATGAGATATACTTATATATTCCACATTTTTATTGGTGGCATTCAAGGAATTTAATCACTTTTTTGACATACAAAACTCTTTTCATTAAGTAAAAACATCAGCAAGTTTCTGTGAATGTTTAGTCATTTATAATGGATTTTGGTCAAGTTCATCTTCAAGATCCAATCCACTGGATTTGGATGCATTCATTTAAGTGTTTTGTTTGAATTTCAACAAAGGTGGCTTTGAATAAAGAATGAAAAAGCAGTCTTCACCTATAAACAATGGCTAAACGTGTAGTTATGAGATCCTAGCAACAGGATGCTTCTTCAAATTAAAAAATGATGTATCAATTACTACACAATTATACTGATGCTTTAAAAAGGTGTCTTGGGATACAAATTTGTATTCTCAAAGAATTTTTAATTGAAATAGTTGTTTGACTAGCTAACTTGCATTTTGAATATTACATTTTAGATCTCTACAGTTAACTTGATATCTTCTTACTTAAAGGACATTCTACCCTGTGTAACTTCTAACAAAACCAAGAAATATTTTGGTAGTACAGTGGGAAATAGACATCTTAAAATAAAAATCAATCCAAGAGCTACGATGCAGATTTATTATTGCTACTTTTCCCAATGTTGCGGTTTTCATTTCAGTACTTTTCAAAAAAGTGCAATTAACAGGCACATCTGAAAGTCACCAATTCTGAAACAGGTGCCTATAAAGCTGACAGTGAAATACGCAAATGTCTGCTTAGATGTACATATACACACTCTCTAAAGAAAGTATTAGAGAAAGGCTGCACCAACAAGCTATATTTGTATGATCTCCAGAAGAGTGTGATTAGAGGAACATATCAACCATTTTTTTCCTCCTATGAGGAACCTGAATGAATGAGATTAATGACAGGTAGCCCACAATCCACAGAGACATGGCCAAAGAAACGCGTAAGAGACTCTTGGGTGCGCCTCCATCCTTCCTTTTTAACTTTCACAATAAAGTGGAAAAGCAGGCACAGTCCGATATATTTTATGATCATCTCATTAAAATGAATTGTCATGCTTACAGAAACAAATTTTATTTAGGCTGACTCTACCACCAGAGAGATGGAAGGTACTAATGGGAGAAAGAAAATGAAAGAGCAGCCTTCTCCCCTAAGGTATGCTGAAAAGCTTTAATATATAGTGTCAATAGCTTTCCAAGGCTAACTTTCAGCAGAAGCTTTTTACTGAGCCCCAGCAAGATGCTTCACTGGGCCAGGGTGAAGTAAACACATGGAAAACAAAGGCTTTAATTCTTAGTGTCCCCAGTGAACACTGTACTCTGGGACAAGATGACAATGGTACAAGTAGGGATGTTTTTACATCCTTCATCCAGACATATAATAAGAGGAATTCCAGTTAATGGATGACAGGATACACAGTGAGAGTCCCCAGCACAATCATAGGTGATATCAATTATCACTGAAAGGATTAAGTTCTCAAGCACAAACTGTAACAATTAAATAACAAGGATTCAGAATGCATCCACTAAAACATGTACTTTGCACAGAGCAGGGGGTATTGGTCACGGCAAATAAAATTACAAATTAAAAGGCTGAATTACTATTGCAAATGCAGTGGCTACTCCTCAAAGAGTATTTTATTTTTTTAAAACACTCTGCATTACATTTGTTCCATTTTTATTTCTGGAAATTAAGATATTTAAAATTGAGAACATAAAAACAAATCAAGGGTAAGATTTACTTCGTGTATCACAGCAGTCAAATTACACTTGGTTCAATAGTAGGGAATAAGGGAAAAAATATGATGAAAACAAGGGAGAAAGATGTGACTCCTCAGAGCTGAAGAACAGTTTCATCAAGAAAATGTCTCCATGGGACAGTAACCCACTGCAGTAACCTGAGACATTATAGATGCTCAGAACATATTAATCAATGGATTGTTAAGCTACTCAGATACTAATAACATCCTAGGTCAGTGAGATGGGTGCTCAACACCTGTCAATGTCAACACACCTCTGAAGATTTCACTATGACACAAAGACACTAAAGACAACTTTCTGGTCTAATTATACTTTCTACAGTGGTTCTCAACTTTAGATCTTCCTGTTATGTCTATCAAGATGGGCAAAAAATAATTGAAAAAAAGAAAGATACAGAAGCAGTAAAAGTGACGGATAAGGCATAAGTAGCACAGAGCACACTGGTAAGAGCTGGAGGGAAGATAACCTGCCCAGTGAGAAACAAAAAGATGAAGAATGATAGTGGAAGAAAAGAGTCAATATAGTCGCTGAGAAAAGTTTCACAAGGAGGTCTTGCCGCTTCGTTTCTGTTTAGATGGTACCTTGAGTCCCCCAGGAAGAAAGTGCCAATAACATACACAACCAACATTTACTTCCACCTCTTTCAGCATCCAGGCATATCCAGTCTCTATCCTGCGATTTCAAACAATCTTTGGGACCAATTTTGAAGTTGTATCTGATACTCTCTATAGCTTCTCCTTTCAACCAACATTGTCACTGTCGTCTCCTTTGATTAAAAATCCCTGCAATCTGAAAGACAGGTTCAAAATAGTACTTCTGCATACCCATAACAATCCAGCAGTATCACTTCATAGAGTTACTGTCTCCATGTTGTACAGCATTCTTAAATCCTACTAGCTGAACGGACCATCAAAGACACTAAGACAGAGATAACACTATGCATATATACCCAATGCATGCTGAATAGCAATATCAGCTGTTATTCTGAAGGCACGGTACTGTCTGCTGGAGATCAGCAGCCAGTATAAATGCAATTAGAGGACACATACAGTAGCATCTAATGAGCCTTTGCAGTCAGAAGAATTTAAGTTAAAACTTGAAAAAAAATTAAAGAAAAACACAGGTCTCTAGAAACAACTGCTGTACAGAGCAAGAATGTCAACACAACGCAAATATTTTTAAAAGTGGAGCAAGACAATGAAAATTCTAGTTCATCTTTGCAAAAGTGATTTGTGCGCTAATGAAAGTGTCAATATACATGCATGGCAATTTTATTTCTGAAACATATTCCTATCACTACCCATAAGCGAGTCTAATGATATTCCCATGTACTTAAAACACTTGAATATTCTAATGCATATGCCCTTCTACATTCAGTCTGCAAGTCCTAAATAGGTTTTCTTTGATCTCCTCTTGGTACTGGAACTAGGAGCAAGACAGCCAGCATAAGTAAGATTACTGAGTTAGAAGATTCCTCCTAAGTGAACACCCTTGCTATGGAACACTGTGTGTCATATTAATTCCTTTCCTAATTTAAGGAAACCTCCATCTTAAAAAGAATAAATAAACAGAACAAATTTTAAAAAGCCATCAAGGCTTCCTTCCTAGCATCTATATTTAGTGCAGTGCTATTCCAGAATTCCTTTCCTCAAAGAACCTGGAATCTTACAATTTCTGGAATCTTACAATTTCTGAATTCTGTTCATTCGTGTTAAACTGCTTTCTACAGATTCTTTCTACAAAGTATTTGTGCTTGATATTTGTAAGTTTCACTCTCATCCCTTCTTAGCCTTTAGTCTGTTAAATTAAACGCCATGCATTTTCAGTCCAACTTCATCTGCAGGCTCTCTGTTCTTCTGACTCTTTTTTTCTGCACTTGCAGCTACTCCAGTTATCCTTCTTGAACCTCCTATTTCTCACCCCATTTCATCACAATCTTAACAGCACAAATTGTTCATTTTTTTATTTTAATTTTTTAAGACAGCCCTTCTAATACTGCAAAGGAAAGGCATTTTGCCCTTTTTGCAGAAGTATCACAATAATAGTTGACAGCTGTACCAGTGCACTAAGACCTTTATTCAGTCACTTGTTTCCAAATTAGGAACTCTCAATGGAAACTACAAAATGACAACTGAAGAGCAAATAAAAAAGAAAGAAAAAAAAAAAAAAAAAAAAAAAAAAGAAAGAAAACTAGTATCTAAGAGCAAAATATTCCATAATATATCAGTCTGTCTTTGTGTTCTCCAACTTGATTTTGTTGCTGGATTACAATGTTTCAGTACTAATAATGTAAAGGTCATTGATGAAAACATTTAGAAAAATTGCTCCCAGTGCTAGCCAGCCCTTGAGAAACACTAATGATTTCCTTTTGCTTGATATTTCTTTTAGTGAGAACAGTGTATTAACCAATGTTTCATTCTCCTAAGTAACCTGTTTCTTCCTGTAATTTCTAATTTAACACAAAATCACTTAAAACGTTGTATTGAACACTAAAATAAAAGAAGTCTACCTCATTTTCACATGGGAAAACTCATGATTCTAGAAGTGGCACACAAGTGTGTAGAGAAAAAACAACAGCTCAACAGAGAAGTATAAGGAATGAGATCCAAATTGGCAGTGGAAGGGAAGAGCAAGGACTAAGGACAGCAGAAGAATAAAGCAGAATACTTGAACAAGAAACATAGCAGCACACAGGAGGATCTGCACCTCATAATCTAACATGTATCAGAAACTCAGAAAAGACAACTGAAAATGATAAAAAGATTGTGACTGTTGGAACATGGCCAACAAAGATCATGGCGAGAAGCTCCATAGAAAGGTGGAGAAAAGTAGTGATGAGCTAGAGAAAAAGAGGAACATGTGAGTCCGTGTTCAAAAGGGCTCAAAATAAAATCACAATTCCAAGTCTCAGCTGCCAGCAAGCATCTGCAGAAGGACAGAGAGTCTGCATTACTGATCCAATTGCTATTGCTGCACCTGCACTGTGGGTCAAGTGCACATTCTGATTTTTTTCCCACTGCACAGTAAGATGAAAAGCCAATACTCACGGCCGTAGCTAGCTTTGTGACATAAGTTAAGGACACTGGCAAGAAGGGAACTGTAGGTTGCGCCAACAGTTCTTTCAGACTGGACATTCAGGGGAACCAGCACTGGCAGTTACATCATGGAGAGTTCTTGCTCCATAGCTAGGAACCTACAGGGGAAAGGGTAAGGAGTGCACGCACACATACCTGCAGAGCAAGCCACAGGTTATGCTACTAACACAGCCCAGAAACAGCTAAGCGTTATATGTTTACTTAAGGAACAGATGTCTTTATTTTAAATGTAACAGTTCCAAAATTGATTTTATAGGTGCCATGTCACTTTTTTCATGTGCCTTTGCAGCCTAGTTTTCCAAGGAAATGCTGCATGCGTGCACACATTCCAGGTGTATGCTTATCTGCCAAATAATAAGCACTACTTATTGGTACTGCAAAATATGACAGAGACTGCCACACAGATTCCCAGTGAACAAAAGGCCAGAGCATAAGAATAAGCTTAGTAAAAATAAAAACTCTAGGTTGTGAGGTAATACAATTTGCCCAAATGCAAAGAAAGCTAGTCTCATTTTTACTTTATTTCTCTATTCTCAGCTAAAAGAAGCTGAAAAATCTATGAAGCAAATCTATTCATTTAGCTAATTTTAGAACTATCTAACTGAAAAGGAAGAATTATAAGCAAATGATTAAAGTGAACTGCAATTAACATTACAGTCAGCCACTCCTTAATCCTGAATACTCAGGTCTGGGAGAAGTCTACTGTAAAGCTTTTGAACACATATTTAGTGATAAGAATATAGGTGAGGGAGATCCAGTATACATCTCTAAACTTAAGACTGTGCAAATGTTGTTCTACTGATGTTTCTCATCATAAAGGTTTAATTTGGTTACCATAAGCATCCTTTAGTCAAATACTTCACTTTTATATTCCTTGCATAAAAAGCCCTCAAAAATCCAATCACCTATCAGAACGAACAATCTAAATAGAGTCGCATGAATTGAACAATACAAAGAACACTACTGTATATCACAGCCACCCAAAACAAATGGTAATAGTCCACTTGTAGTACAGTTAGTAAGATTGTTTTCCCCAGTATGTCTTTTAAAATATTTCCTACATTCAATTAAACCCTGAGGTATTCCAATCTTCTTAAAAAAATATTCTTTTAAAGTGGAATTTGTATTTCCTATATAATACACAGCTTTGCTTTCAAATTTCCATTTCAAAGGTCCAATTATTTCAAGTGTAAGCTATAAAAGCTACTCATCATCCAATCTGACTATCAAATTTGAGGGAAAATAGAAAATTAATTTTCTCCTATTCAAGTTTTAACAAGAGGAACAGGTTCACATCAGATGAAAGCTTCCATTCTTGACAGGTTTTTCTTCTAGCTGTCCCTGACATACAAATGAAATTATGGCAAAAAAACCAACAACAAACAAAAGAACAAAAAACAAAACAAAACAAAAACATAATAGGTTTAACATGAAACTCACAATATCAAAATTTGGACTTTGATGAATGACTCAGGAAAAAAAAACAAACAACAGAAAATAAAGCTTCTATTTCATATTAAATCCTTCTGGATGTGTGATAGACAATCTTCAAAGGTAGCAGACTTGCTTGGATGAGGTTTCCTCTGAATTACCCTAAGCCTTTTTGATTTACCTGAACTTTTGAAAGTCCAGGGGCTCTTGTTCCCTTTACTATTCCTACTTGGCACACTTTGCTGTAGAAGGCACAAGCTGTGGGTCTGCAGACCAGTATCAATATTCATTAAAAAAAAAAAAAAAATAGACTGGGAACCAGAAGAAATTACACTCTGATTCCTTGTAGTTTGACAATTCAACTGAAATCTCAGTTCTCAACATACCCTGATTTTTCTTTACAGAAAGGAAAATTCAACATACTGCAAGATGTACTTAGTCAAGTAACTTTGGTTCTACCTTTGCTATCTGCATTTCATGTTATAGATGTTTAGTACAAAGAATGTGTCAGTCACTGTTTCTCAAAAACATGAACAAAAATGTAAAACCATTAGTGCTGACCAATCAGATGAAGGAGTGCCCAGGTGTTTCTTTCAGAAAGGGAGAGCAGTCAGAAGTCTGTCAAAAGGTGACAATAGTTTTGAGAGGAGCACATGGATAGAACACACCAGGTACTAGGAAGTTTCTCAGGTCAGTGGTACAAAAGACAGTGGGAGATCTGGGAACTAAAATCCTATCAGCATAAAAATATTGAAACATCTTTATTCTTCATATTACTTGAGTTTCCCAATACTGTTTTCTCCTTCTTCCAAGCAACACTGTCAGAGACATTTCCTAGACTTCAAAATTATCTCTGAACTTCACACAATTTCAGGAACTGATAAAAGTCATGAGTATTTTGAACTTTTTAAAAAAAATTTTAAGATTAGTCAGTCACTTCAATTGCCTTGCATTTTGGGAACTTCAAGCTTTCTCATTTTTGGAACGGAAACTGATGAAATTTAAGCTAGTCCAAACAGGAAATAACTGCCAAAGTTTCATTACAACTTACTTTGTCTCTGTTTTTTTTTTCTGCAACTCCAGGAGTTTAAATTAATCAAAGTCTAAGTTGGCTGTACATATGAATAAGGATAATTAATTTTGATGGAAAATTCCCTAAGCAGCTCTAATATAAAACAATGCAGAGTATAATACAATCAGAGCATCCAATAAACCTTGTTACATCAGTTTTCAAAAAGAAATGCAGTTTCCACATCTTAATTAAAAATGAGGACAACCAAACTCCAACTAGACCAGGAAAAGAGGCTCTTAAAACCTGAAAATGGTTACGATAAGAACTAGACAGATATGTTAAATTATCAAACTACTTACAACAGAGTGCTAAAATGTTTAGAGATAGACAGGTCTGGCAAGATTACAGTATGGATTCAGAAAGCTCTGACACTTGTCATTTTACACTTCCAGATGGTTCTCTGACAATCATGGCTAAGTATCAAAAGAATTAGGAACTTTACTATTAATAGTAGTGTAGGAGCTTAAACTACAAAATGGATTCAGATTTTTTCAAACTGAATTAAGCTTTGCGTTAATGCAAGCTATTATACTTCATAATGTTCCACTTAAAAGGAATAATGATTAATATTTTTCTAAACAGTTACAAATATTGCTGAGCCCTTATCAATGTTTTAAATCTTAATATACGATGTTGGGAAAACCAGTGCTGTTAGTCACACTGATATTCTTCCACAAATTGCTTGAAATGTGACAGTAATTATTACAAGAAAACAGACTATCCTTCCCCAAAGGTAAAGAATAAAAAAGCAGAATTGAAAAAGAAGGCTTATATTAGAGTTCGTAAAGAATATAAGTAATCAATGTAAAAAATGTTCTAGGATCCTCTGGAGTAGGCTGGATTCAAAGTGAGATGCAGTTGATTTTGAAGACTGAAATACAAGAGATCAAGGCTCTTTCCTCAAATTCTGGGGTTGGGAGAGCAAAATCCTTCTCACTGAAAAGTCAGAGCAGGTCTGAGATCACATCTGAAGGCTGAACAGGTCCACAAGACCAGATGACATGCATTCCTAGGTCCTGAAAGAACTGGCTACTGTGGATGCCATGCTGCTCTCTATTCCTTGAGTTTTTTCTCTTCTAGTCTGTATCCTACTACACCAGGGGATGAGAACTTATCTCCACAACAGTTCATAAAATCATAGAATGGTTTGTATTGGAAGGGACTTTTAAGATCATCTAGTTTCAACTCCTCTGCTATAGGCAGGGACACCTCTCTCTAGATCAGGTTGCTCAAAGCCCCATCCAGCCTGGTCTCAAATGCCTCCAGAGAGGGGCCATCCACAAGCTGGCCAGTCTGTTTCTGTATCTCATCAGTCTCACAGTAAAGAATTCCTTCCTAATCTAGTCTAAATCTACCTTCTTCCAGTTTAAAACCATTTCCCCTTGACCTATCACTACATGCCCTTATAAAAATTCCCTCCCCAGCTTTCCTGTAGGCTCCCTACAGGTACTGGAAGGCCAATGTAAGGTCCCCATGGAACCTTCTCTTGGCTGAAGAGACACAGCTCTCTCAGCCTGTTCTCATAGGGGAGGTGTCCCAACTCTCTAGCCATCTTCATGGCCGTCCTCTGGACCTGCTCCAATAGCTCAGTGTCCTTCTTGTGTTGAGGGCCCCAAAACTGGATACAGTACTCCAGGCAGGGTCTCATGGGAGCAGAGGGGCAGAATCACCTCCCTCAACCTGCTGGTCACACTTCTCTTGATGCAATTCAAGGTATGGTTGGACTTCTAGGCTGAAAGCACACATTGCTGACTCATATTGAGTCTTTCATCAACTGCCAATGGCTGACAGATAACATCAGTACTACCCTCAGTGAGTTTCTTGATGATTATAACTACCACAATTTTACAATAAAAAGGGAAAAATTCCCTTCAGCTACATTTTCTATAAACTACCCTGTCAAGCAGAAGTTGTCCAAAACAAACATTCAACAAAAGGGTTCAGGATTCTTTACTAAATTCACAAAACTAAAAGCTGAGACAAAGGCAGGCAAATTCCAGATGGTTGCCACAGGAATGTCTCATGAAACAAACAAGGCTAGTAGTAGATACTAATATTACATTCATTAAGTCAAAGGAAACATAAATATTAAATATTTGGAAACATAAATATTGAATATTTCTTTTAAATAAATTAATCTTAATTTTTTTATCCAGAAAAGTTATTGGAAAATCATTTGTGAGTTTTCATTACATACATACATAAATATACAAAAAAAAGGTTTCTTTTTTGCTGTTTATTTAAGGAAAAACAAACAAACTAACTAAAAACCAAGATAAACTCTACAATGCTCTGTCCTGTAATACATTATCTCACAAAAGTGCAATTAACTGTCTGTTGACCCCATAACATTGTTTAACCTCTATCAATATACACAGATACCAGATTAGAAAATTGAGATTCTGATGGAATATGCATTTTCTATCAAGAGTTATAACCTCTGAGCAGCAACTGGCAAACCAATAATCTTTTTCACCAGCACTGAAAATAAATTCAGCCAAGGACGCTAACTGGCCAACCATGAAATTGTGCACTTAAGCAGACTTCACACTGACAACAGAAATGCCAAATGAAATTTATACAGGTCTGCTAGTACCACATCTGCTGAGTCTTATTGTCCAGAATCTTCTTACTCAAAAGGCCATTGGTAATGGCAGCAGCAGTCTATCCATTCACTGTATCGATGTCACTTTACAGAGTCACATTGATCAAATCGTTTCTCATTGAAGTTTAAATAGCAAAAATAGTTCCCTTCATTTCACATCTTTAAAAGAATGGTGGTCGATTACATTTTGTGTAAACATCAGGAGCAAAACAACTACCTCAGGAACTGCTGTACCTCATCAGTATTTTGGGGATTTCTGATAAGATAACGTACTATAAAACAACATGGTATGCAAGGCTAAACCAAGAGAGAACATTTATTTTATGGAAAAAAAGAAAGTATTCATATGTTTTAATTAGAAATACAACATACATTAAGTCATACAATTTGAAAAACATGCTGTTTTAAGAAAACAAATTATGTTTTCTGCATGAAAAATGAGGATTGCTGGTATTGGATTTATTTTGTAAGTTTGTAATGCCTCTTTATGAATACTAGATACAGCAAAAGATACAAGTAATGGAAAAGTGCTGAGTTTCTACCTACTTCATTAATCTGAAGTAATACCAAGAAAACTCTTAATGCTCTGAAAATTGTTTCCTTATTCCATTCCTAATAATGGTTTCACAGTATCCATAGGATTTACAGAAGGTATGGATTTCTGCATCCTAAATTATGTGCAAAGTCTTGCACAAAGTTTTGCCATACAAACATAAAGCAAATAATGCATGAGATATTTGAGATTGCAAAAAGCCACGAGCAGATCTGTCACAGAAATTAGATAACATACTGAACAAGGTCTTCCCTTTATTTCTCCCATCCCAACATTTAATGCTTTTAGAATGAGCTAGATTTGCTTAAATATAATTATTTTTCATCAAAAACCAAACTTTTTCCACCTAAGTTCAGTAGCCATGCATCTAACTTCCCATGTATATGCAAAACTTTCAGCATTTTTCAAAATAAACACTAAAAATAGTGAAGGTTTACACGGCTTACTCTCGAACTTGCAGCACGTTTTTCAACTGCTGTGACAGCAGAGCACTGTGCAAGCTGAAGACTTCATTCTCAGGCATCAGTCTGCAGCTCCTCTCCCCACCTACCAGTTAACACATGCATGCACTCACACAGTACTCATCAAGTGCTGTGGCAAGGTCACAGAAAGGAAACACTTCTAAAAACACGATCCAATGGACCAGATCAAGCATAAACAACTGACAAGTTCCATTCATTTAAACTGATTTTATGTCTATTTATATCACCAGAGCTCTATCCATTTTAAAAATACATTTTATAAAGCTGGTTTGGCAGACCATTTCCAGCTCCAAACTCAGTGCAGCATCTTTCCCAGTGGAAATCTTCCTAACAGGTTACTATCTCTGTACAAAAAGAACCAAGCTAAAACCTAAGTTACAGAACAAAAAAAAGGGAAGTGAAGGAAATAGGAAGTGACTTCTTACATTTTCTTCATTAACAAAAGCAGCTCAGATCACAACCAAGGATTCAAAATTCCTTCCAGAAATTCTTCATTTTTCTGCACAGTGAGGAGGGGGAAAAAAAAAAAAAAAAAAAAAAAAAAAAGCTGTCAAATTGCCTTTTATGCTCTTCTTATTTCAATAAAACACTCTTGCACTGGATTTTCATGGCAAGGTTTTGCTAGCAAGAGGCTGCAGGATGGCTCTGTGAGCAGAGCCCAACACTGCTCTAGCTGCTCCAACACAGACTCATCACTGCCAGAGCTGAGCTGTGAGTGATGCTGGTTGTGCTCTGGGCAAGCAGATTGAAGAAAAATCTGTTGTGCTGTTGCAGCTGGGAGAATGGAGTGAGAGAATCAGAGAGAGGAACAGTCCTGCAGCCACCGAGGTCAGCACAGCCCGCAGCACAGCATGGAGCAAATCTCTCCATGCAGCCATGGAGGAGCTTGTGGTGCAGCAGTGGAGGAGGCCTGGAAAAGACACAGCCCATGGATATCCTCACAGGACCAGCCCAGGCCAGAGCTGCAGCCCGTGGTGGGGCAGAAGGTGCTTGTTTGTTTTTTTGCTCTCGCTGCTCTAGTCTGTTAGTAATAGGTAGTAAATTATATTAATCTCCCCACGCAGAGTCTGTCTGCCTGTGACAGTAACTGGTGAGTGATCTCCCTGTCCTTATCTCAGCTTTCAAGCTTTTCTTTTTCACTCTTATTTTCTCCCTGTTCTAGGAGAGGGAGTGAGAACAACATGATGGTGCTGTGCTACCTAGCAAGTGTGAAACCATCACAACTTTAGCTTTTAGTTGAGTTAACATAAAATATGTTTATGAACTTCCCCCACCCCATGCCAGTTAGCTTGTGACTAGGGAAGTCCAACCTTCTGACTGAAAAACCGTTTGTCCCATAGCATCTACGCATACCCTGTCACCTTTTGTAATCCCCTGCTGTTGACTACATGTAGTGATTTCAGACTGTAACAGCATGCTTGTTTCCCTGATCCTACAGCTGCTGAGTTCATTTCCTGGGCAAACTTTGCTACTCTGCTAAGTGAATTAAGCATGAAGAGCAATGTGAAGCCTTCCTTCTCCAGATCCCAGCTGATTTTCAGGAAGGACAGGAGTAAGTCTCAGAGACTGCACTGTAAAATCCATCCTGTGGATAGCCTGTGCACCACCTTTGACTTTACATAGCCAAATGAGAGGAGTCACTATGACCTACCACCAAGGATACTACTAGGCAACAATCTGTGGTAGCCTTAAAAATGGCTTTCAGTATACAAATCTTCAAAGTAAGTTTCAATAAACCTATTAACCATATGCCAACACCAGCAGAAAAGTATGCAAACTGTTAAATTGGCTCCTAGCACTTTCTTAGTGGTGTAGACAGGAGCCAGTTGGCAAAGCAAGAGCTAAATGACAGATTGAAAGTTATTTTCAATAAGGGCTGTCATTACAGTTGCATTAGTCTGCTGCTGATCATAATACTGTTTGGTTTTTGTTTCTTTTTACATGGCGTCACTCAAGCACCTGTAACAGCAAAAACAATTTTAAATGACATTTCAAATCTATGTCAAATAGTTTGTTAATATTCTTGTCTTCCTATCTGTATCAGACCTGTCAGTTGTTATACCATTATTTTTAAGAGTTTTCATTTACACACATTCAAGTTAGGGGACATCACAGGCAGCAAAGTGATTCTGATGTAAATGAGAAGGACATCCAGGCAGTAAGTAGCCATTATCACTTCAGTTATTACTTACTAACAGAACATGCAGTCTACAAATCCAAGCGCTATCTTTATTTCTTCCAGGTCCCTTGCCTCCTGGAGCCTTCAGCTTAGGGTCTTTATTTCTCATCTTTCTCCACACAGTCCTGTGTCCAGTCTCCACAGTCCTGACAGTCCACTTCTGACTGTCACAAACTCCACAAATGTATTAGGAGAATGAACTGCCACATACTCTATGCTATGAACTCCCAATAGAATCATAGTATCACCGAGGTTGGGAAAGACCTCCAGTTATCTACTCCAACATTTCCCTACCACCAGTATTTCCCCAATAAACCATGTCCCTCAGAACTTTATCTAATCTCTTCTTGAACACCTCCAGGAATGGTGACTCCACCACCTCCCTGGGCAGCCCATACCAGTACCTGAATGCTCATTTGGGGATTTTTTTCCTAGGGATTTTTTTCCTAGTACTCAATCTGAATCTCCCCAAGTACAACTTAAAGCCATTCTCTCTAATGCAATCATTAGTTACCAAGGAGAAGAGGCCAAAACCCACCTTGTTACAGCCTCCTTTCAGGCAGATGTAGTGAGCTATCATTATTTCACAAGGGAAATTCCCCAAATTTCTTTATATGTAATATTCATTGTAAGAAGATAAAAGCTTCCAAGTAACTTGCTTGCTATACCATCATAGCATTATTTTCTTTATAGAAAAGTGTGCTTATATTCAAACAATTACAATCATTTCTGTTTGGATAATGCTATCATACTTAATTTTTTGCCGCCCTTGAGAATTTGAGAAGCACACATATATTTAGGTCTCAGTTTCCATTTACCAGAAAGCACATGCTATTTCACATGAGATGACTTTCACTTATTTTTATATGTTGTGTCTTAGACAGTCCAGAAATTCCCTTCAGATTTGTAATTTTTTTTTTTTTTAAACTTAACATCAAAGTCAGTTTTGACATTTTCCATGTATTTTTAACTTGTATCACGCCTCCAGAAACAACTGCCAGATTGGCATATCAAACTTTATATCCTTTACTTGGCTAGATTAGTAAATCAACTTTTCATCGAAGGAGAAAAAGGAGAAGATTATTGTTTTTCTGATCTGATCAGACAATGATTAAATTTTAGTTTGAAAACTTCTGAACGCATCTGGTTGCTGGCAACTGATTTGGTGGAACCAAATCCTTCCTGGTCTAAAGCCAGCAAATTGAAATTATATAAGCAACATCTCTAGGATAGACGATCCACCATGCAGCTGCTGAGCACAGCCTGTCAGGCCTGACATCCTGTTTCTAGCTATGTCAGGAACTGGTGTTTCCAAAAATAAATTTCAAGATTGATCTGGTGTACGTCCTTGTTTATGGGTGGTGAGTCCTTCTGATACCCACGCAGCTCAGCATCTGAATCCCTGAGGCATGTGATTTGATTTTCTTTACCAGCTTCCTCACACAGTGCTGCGTGTTAACACTGTAGAATTAAAATAGAGGTTAATGTTCCGCTACTGGCATGTAAGCATAAAGAGGAGGCATGAAGTGAAAGCAGAATGAGTTTACACATCATACTGAGAAAGATTATACACTTATTCACCTTGAACAACACTTCACTGAATAAGCTTGAAATTCAAATTTGATACAGAATGAAGCCATAATTTGCTCTATAAGAGCAGAAGAACGTGCTTTGTAAAGCACCACAAACATATTTTTATATTATAAGGAGTTTAAGCAAGTGTATTTTGGAATTCCAAATATTGTTGGGAGAAGTCATTTCCCTTGAAACTTTAGTGAAACTACAAAGCATTTTGCTCTAATGCATTTTCCCAAACCACTGTGCAGAAAGTATCTGAGATGCTGTGTTCTGTAAAATCTGCAGGAAGAAATTCTATTAACTTCATCAGATTGAACCTTGCTGTTGATATAACTAAGTTTCTACCCTACTCAGCCTGACTTTAATAGCAGGTCAATTTCATTAGCAGAAATTGGAAGGGCAATAATAAACAGCTGACACCATCTCCACTGAGACACACCACTTATGTCACATCTTGTGGTAACAGCCTTTCTGAATTCTACTGAAGGAGCACAGGCAAAATATTAACTCTGGCATCCACCTCAGTACATTTTTGGGCCTCTTTAACCCACCTGAAACTCTACCACTTTCTTTCAAATTCATGATGTTTGATGCAGTTAAAAATTTTTAGATTGTTATACCTGCTGGTGATGAGCAAGGATTGAACAAGATGACCAGGATGTATTAACGGAGATAACAGACATGGCAGAAACAATGTGGTCAAGAATTGTGATCTGAGAGATCACTAAAAAAAAAAGAACAAATTTTGACCTTTGAGTTCTTGAAATTAATTATGCCTTTAATATTTTAAAAGCTTTTAACAAGTAGAAATTATTTCAACAATGACTACCATGTTCAGCTAGTTCAAATAAAAACAAAATGAAAACATCTGCCATCAGTTTTGTTCTTTAATAAGAAGCTTTAATAACAAGGATACATAAGCAAAAAAGAGAGCAGGAGAGGACTCTTTCAACATAGAAAAAGCAGTATTTTGGAAAACCAAAACATGAAAACCCCTGCTAAGAAAAACCACACACTACTCATAAATTCACATTTGAGAAAGTAGCTAGAGTCAAAACATGGAAATAAAGGCAGAAGAAGTAGAGTTGAGATTGAAATGTTCACAGCTTCTATCCAGAGGGAATCCCCGATGTTCATTTTTCAGCTCAGTATACTTGAAACTTGCAGTTGCCTACAGTTTTAGCTCCTTAGAGTACTTGCCTAAGAAGGGAGATAAGGTGTTCTGAGATATAACAAGCTTCCAAATTGTTTAGATCCTCTAGTACACTATGAAACTGTATGCATTTCTGTATCAACTGCAGTGTCTCACATTCTTAAATTAAAAAAAAAAAAATACTGAGTTTACCAGATGGAGACAGATTGCATCTCAGATTTCTGTCAGTGAACCTGTCTACACATCTGGGAACTACAGACTGCAACATATTGAAAGGGGTCTTAAGTAGATTTTCCCATTCAGCAATTATTACAATATGAGATTTTCCTGTCTCCCTCCAAATCTCTAGTTCTGAACCAAACTGATGCTTTCTCTGCTTGCTCTTGTATTTCTAATCCTGATTCATATCACATCCTTTTTTGATTCAACAAAAGCAGCAGTGTTCAGCTTGGAAGACTTTTTATGAAATAAAATTACAGTGCAAACTTCAGAACAAAACACAGTCTAACCCTTGGCTGTATGAAGTTACAGCACCTAACAAACTATCTTCTTCCAGATATAAGTGCTCAGTTATGATGCAGGAACATGAAAGAATAAGTGTCACAATCGTAGACAAAGAAAACCAGACAACATGCTAATATTCCATAATTATATGACAATACAGAACAAACCTAATCAATATCAGGGAAGAAGAAGCTCAGTGGGAGCAAAATCAGAATGGAATGTGATGGGAAATTAAGAAAAGAGGTTCTTATGTGCACATCAGCACAAAAGCAAGACAAAGGGAAAAACAAGCTTGTTGCTAACCAAGGTGGAAGACCAAGCAATGAAAAAAGGACACAAACAGGCCTTAGTACTACATTTACTCTTGCCTCACCTTTTATAGGTGATGTATGCTCTCAGTACTTTTGCCCCTGCACCTAATGACAGAAGTTGGGGAATGAAATACATTCCACAACCAAAAAATCAGCAAGAAGAGTACACACACTTGAGCTCATTGGAAACATACATGTCCACAGAACAGTTTAGGTTCCGAGGGCATTAAAAAAATTACCCAACATTGTTCGGGGGCTGCTACTATTTCTGAAATATTGTACCTTTGTGCATCGCTGCTACAGGTACAAAAGATAGCTTTTGTTCTCTGAGAAGGAAATAGGAGTAAACATCACAAGAGTTAAGTCCAAATATTTCCTGTGACGAACCAGAACAAATATGCAGTCTGTCTAGAATGTGCTACCAGTATGTAGTGGGTAGTACATCACCATTAGTTTGGATGGCTAGCAGAAAACAGTGCCATAATAGCAGTAATCCAGGAATCAGAGCTCACCAGTGACAGAAGGCAGCATTAATTCTGTAAAGCAGTGCTGATCACATCAGTCTCTTAACATTGCCCTTCTGTATTTGGAGGAAGAAGCAGCATGGAAAGTAGCTTAGCTTCCATAATAGGCAGAATGAAGAACACAGGAAGCAAGAACACCAGTTCTTTACAACATAAATAGAAAATTTCCAGGAATTCTGAAGTGTGAGGAGGAGACTAGGCAGACTCCCAATCACTTACATAACCAGAATCTCCTCATCCTTTAAGAAAAACTCTCACGTATGAAGCTCAGACAAAAACTGGAACACAGAATCACAGAAACACCAAGGTTGGAAAAGATCTACAAGATCATCCAGTCCAATTATTCATCTACCACCAATAGTTCTCACTAACCCGTGTCCCTCGACACAAAATCCAAATGTTTCTCAAACACCTCCAGGGTCAGGGACTCCACCACCTCTCTGGGCAGCCCATTCCAATGCCAACACCTACAGTACTGACTTGCTTACTGAAATGTTAGTTCTTTTACTTCTTTTCATAAAAGGAATATAATAGACATAATTGAGTTAACACAAAGTACTGCATTAGAGATGGACACGTGTTGTGCATTAAGGTACTTCAGAGCTGCATGAACAGCGGAACAGCGCACTTAAGTGAGATGGGGTGGCATGCAGAAGAATAAAGTGCCAAAAATAAAAAGCATCAATACTGTTGAATTATAAACAAACAAAAAGGATTCAGAAATAAAATGCAAATAGGGAGCTACTGCTATAATGCAGACACAGGAAAGAAGTTTGTTAGAGAACAAAAATTAACTTGACATTTATCAACATGTGATGCATATCACTACATTGTTAAAGAGTGCATTAATCCATAATGGGCATATTCGACTAATAACATCAGAATCTTAAACACTTCCTTGTTACCATACAGTACCACTGTTACATAGTGGCATTGAGACATGCTTCATATATGGAGTGCTGTTTCCAATATTTAAATAGAAAAAAGGTCTTTTGCTTGTCAGGAAAAGACTGAACAAGATCCAGATTCCTTCAGAACCTCTACAGAAGAGAGAATCTTTCTGCAGGAATTCTTTAATGTCTTTAGTCTTACTTGTATGTTTGAGAATAAAATCAAAAGAAAAAAAAATCATATTTTATGCCAAATACAGATTTTTTTTAATCTGCTTGACTGTTATACAAGAAGAATCAGAGAATCATTAAGGTTGAAAAAGACCAATAAGACCATCTAGCCCCACCATCAATTTACCCACACCATGCCCACTAAACCACATTTCTCAATGCCACATCTACCCATTTCTTGAAAACCTCCACGGATGGTGATGCAACCATCTCCCTGGGCTGCCTGTTCCAGTGCCTCACCACTCTATAGATTATGTTCTATAATGCACTGTTCTTCATACTGCTTAGAATACCGGTATCAGATCACGGAACTCTTCCTAAGAGTTAGCTCTACTTTCATCCAAACCTCTAATCCATATGGATTAGGGATTTCTTTTGATATTTTTTTTCCCCCACTAATTTCTGACTTAACTCTAATTAACTTATCACATGTTTACCTTGAAATAAGTTATCTATAAAAGAAATATTATTCATTGTTTGGGAAAATTCAGGATAAGCAAGCTGAAAATCACAAACTAAATGTTCAGAGAATATTAAAAGTCACATGAATTATGAACGTGTTCAAAGCAAATATGAAAACCTTTAGACCAGCTGTTAACTAACATTTGAAAGCCAAATGAAGTGAGTTTGGAAAATAATACACCAGATGGAAGAAATATGTATTCTCAGGGAATAACTGTTTCTTTATCTGCCATTCTATCTTACTTTAAGAGATGAATTCATCAACACTGAGTAAAACTACTCTACATAACATCTTGAAATTACATTCTATTCCTTGTGTCCTGGTCTTTTTTGTTGCTGTCCTTCACTGTAGAAACAAAAGGAACAGCAGAATAAAACACCAGGGACATGCCTATTTTGAGTATAAGTATCTGAGAATATGGCTATGAAAGATTATTTAATTTATTTATATATATTTAGAAGTCCTTATAAAAGAAAATAACAGGATATATATATGTATATATATAAAACAAGTTTTCCACCTACATAACAATTAATTATTTCAAATATACACGGATGTTTAAATTAACCATTTCCTATATTTGGTATATTTTGGATGTGCAGAACTGTACAGAAATTAAATTAATTTGCAAGTGTTTAGGAAATCACACAGCTTTGCCAATATATGGTTAAATACCAAATGCACATGCTGAAAATGATGCTGTCAAGCAACATATTCAATTTTAACGTGGCAGAGGAAATTGTACCAATGCAGTATGCGCTAATAGACAGACATGAAATAATGACATCTGAAATTAGTTAATTAACACCATAAACAAGAGGACATTTTGGTTTCAGTTTTCTCAGAAGATGGAGGAAATGGATAAGGAGTATCCTCCTGCACAACAAAATTAATGTTCTGCATATGGTAACTAAGCATGGTCCTCAGTTGCTGCATAGTTGTCTAGCTCGTGAGTGATTTGTAATACCATGAGCAGTGGTCAATTTATGTGTGTGAAAGTGTTTTAGAGAGAAATTTCCCAGTATAAAGTTTAAGAAATGGTGGCATATTCTAATAAATATTACACATGTGCATGTATTATTAAATTTTAAATAAACATCAACATCCAGTGAAATTATTCATGATTTTCTATTGGTAAGAGTGAAAAAATGCTTTCAGAGGAATTTCATACTAAGAACTACAGGAAATACAGAGTTTGAGGCATACATCAAATACTAATGTATTCTCCCAGCATTTTGTTAAGCTAAGAAGGAATCTCTTTGTTGTTAGAATGGGTTTTAATGTTGCATTGAGAAGAAATTAGCATTCAATATAAAGAGATTTTTAAAAAGTTTTTCCTTGTTTTGTGCTATGACTGTAATAATTTTGCATAATTACTGCAGAAAGTTGTGAAAGAGGCAAAAAATGAATAAAGCCTACCAACTGCACAGAGGATAAAGCCATTGCTGTGATTTTTCAGTTGTGCTGCACTATTCTATTAAGTGCACATTACACAAATCAATAAGGTTCAGTTTGGATGGAGTCAGAAATGCTGAGGAAACTAAAGTTCAATTCTGAAGTGCAGATATTTTATTTATAAAATATTTATCCTTTTATTTTAATTTCTTACCTCTTTAAGGCACTTTCCCTATGACTGTTTTACACTCTTCTCAGTCTACCATTTTTGATTAAGAAAAAAATTCACATTGTTGCTTAAGAATAAAATAGTTAATCACTCATATAAAAATACCATCACTGAAAGAAAGGTAGGGGAACCATGCAGTTAAATTCATTTCCTCTCTCCTGGAAGACTAGAGTGCAAATCCTTGCTTAAGATGTAATGAAGGAAGATTTAACAATAACTAGTAAGGGATAGCAGAAAGCTGCAAAAATTAGAGTCTTTTGAATTAGTATGAAATCCACAGCAACTCTGTCAAAGTTAATAGCAGCAAATTCACACAGCTAGCACAAAAAAAAAAAAAAAAAAAAAAAATCAGATCAGCACGAGACCAGAGTTTGCTGCAGCACATACAGATCTAAATAACATAGACAGTGGGCTCAAGCTGTGCTATGTTTCATTCCTAGATTTAGAACCATCTGCAAATAGGAACTGTCAGAGCTGTATTTTCACCTTACCTCAGCTAATAGGTACAGTCCAACTTCACTGTTCCTCAACAGTCAGGATGCCAAACTAGAGAAGAGCCTTTTTATCTCAATCCGATAATGTTCATGAAAAATACGTAAAAATTGTGCAACAGCTACAGAAAGTTTGCCTTAGGATAAGAGAGAAGGGAGAAAATATAATACAGCTATGTCCACACATCATCTTTCGGACATCAGCTCCATCTCCCCAGCATCATGCTCTATTTTAAACTTGCCTCACAGTAGTACAGATTAGAGTCAAGTCTGTCTGCAGCTATATGTTAGAAAAGCAACCTTCCAGACAATGAAGAGAAGAAAATTTGGGCCTGTGCTATCCTTTCATATGAAAACAAGTGCAGACTTACAGTCTGAATTGCAGTCACCTGCAAAACCATAAGGGAAACAGTCAAACATTGTACTCCTTCATTTCTCATTTCAGGTTTCAGAAGTCAGCCTAAACCAAGCCTGTGCACCATCAATTGCTAGTTCTCTATTTTTTTGTGAGCTCTTAGCTCTCTGCACTGTGGAAGTAGAAGGGTGAAAGTGGATGAGTACAAAATACAAAAACAGTTCCATAGACATGCCTGTTGAGAATAGGATTCTGCCTGCTGCTTCTCTCAGGATTTAGTAGTGTCCCTGTAAAAACCTTTTGGTCTTCCCATCATCCTCTGATGAAGCAATGCCCAGAAGTCTCACTGCTGGCTTTCATCACAACAGGGAACAATGCTTGTGAAAACCTAATCAAAAAGCAGTACAAAACTAAACCTCAAGTGGTCCATACTATTATTACCTTATAGAAACATCATCAGAGAATATGAACCAAAGAGGTTAGTGTAATGTTAACTAAGCCCCCAACGAAATATCATCCTCCTCTTTCTAGCAAAGACGAAAATAAACCCCAAACAGCCACTGCTCTCAAATTCATCACATTGCATGTACTCCAAAACAAAAATTCTGAGCAATAGAAAAATTAATGTTATACAAATTAATAGATCAAAGAGTCAGGCCAATGGAATCTTCAAAATCCCACCCAAAGCAGGGTCAGCTCTGAGGTCTGACCAGGCTGCTCAAAGCTTTATCCAGTCTAATCGTGAAACCTTAAAGTATGGAAATTGCACAGCCTTTCACACTTCTAGACTGTCCTCAGGGTGCAGGTGTCTTTATGGACAATGTGACTCTCTAGTATCAACTTGTACCCATTGTATCTTGTCTTCCTGCCATGCATCACACTCAAAAGCCTATCTTTTGGAATAATTTATATAAAATTCATGCACAGAAATAAATCATTGTATGAAATACAGTAAGGTCTTCTAAGTACAGACAAACTTAGGAACTTGATTTGCAGAAAAAGAGTGAAGAAGCATCCTACCTTCTTTGTTCTAACAGGACTGCCACTGCTATTTTTGCACTGTGTCTGACCCAACAGGAGTACTTTGAAAACATCAGCTAGAGTCCTGCAGGAAAGGCAGAGAGAGAAGTGCCAAGTTTCTGTAGAGAAATTCACCTTGATTAAATATGCAGCTTCTCTGAATGGAAAGCATTTATTAGCACTCCAGTTCAGTATCAGAACTGCTGCAGCTTCAAAGAGTAGACAGATATGTGATCATGAACAAGATCTCAAGAGTACGCTTTTTGGTTTAAATTCTGTTTCATTCCAAAAGAAACAAACAACAAGATACCCTCAAGTACTTGCTGCAGATGTTACAACTACTCTATACTTCTTCACATGCCTCCCTTTCATTAGCACAACCCTTTAGACATTACATAAATGTTAATGTAATTTATGAAGTACCTAAAAGTCATGGAACTTATTTTTTTTATGTACAGAAGCCAGACAGAACACCTTTACCAAATGCTTGTAGAAAATCTCCAGTAGAGCCAGAAACCGAACCCACTTTAGTGGGTCATTCGTTTAGTCACCCAAAGTGCAGCAGCTTGCTTCCTCTCCAGACTGCCATACTACTCTGATGTGATCTTTTGGAGATGCTGAGAAGAGACAGACTCAGAAGTGCTTGACTGCCAAATCAGTAGGGAAAACAGAGATCAGGCCCCACAGGTAGTTGATTACAATGCAGTATAGACTGCCATTACCTTCCCCAGGTAAAAAAAAAAAAAAAAAAAATCTGTTGAAAAAATAGGGGAAGAACAGAACACTCAGAAGATGAAATTTAAAACTAATTTGTCTTATAACTCCAAAATATAAAGCCAACTAATTTTTTATTGTTGTTACTGCTTGCATGGGGTTTCTGTAGGTTTCTTGTAGCTGGACATACAGTTCAGAACATTGACGAATAGACTACCAGTTAGAAAACAGCATTACATAATTAAATCAACAGTTGCATATCAAAAATCTAATTTTCAACTTTTTCTGCAGATATAAAGAAATAAACCTGGACTTATTTTCAAAGGGTTTTTTACTTGCTTTGGGTTAAGAAGCTTTATATATGGAGTACTATTGATCTTGATCCTAAACATTAATGAGGAAAAAAATGTTACAACTAGATACTAAAATAAAAAAGGACAATTGATAAAATAGTACCAGGAAAACTCAGCTATTATTGTCACAGCATTTTGCTTTCAAAGATTTTCTACGTATTCATGCAAACCCATCCACACTAGCCAGCTGACATCATGCTCTCAGCCCCTCATTCTCACAAGAACATTCTATTTCAGAAGATGCATAGCATTATGCATTTAAAAAAGATGCTTAGAAGATGAATTAGGGCAGGACGAACACATCTCAAACTATAGATCTTCCACAACAGACATGAAGGTGGGACCTTTGGCACATTACCCTTCTACCTTTATCTGTTAGAATGACAGCACAGATCACAGCACATGATAGACTCAGCATGTTCACACAAGTGGTCCAGATCAGGGAAAGAGAAGAAAGTGGTCTCAGAAACAATGGGAAATGAAGCTGTGATCCTCATGGAAATCATATCATCATATGCTTCTCCAATTCACAGAACCCTGCGTCTCTTTCCTATGTGCCTTTTAGGTACACAAGGTAATTTGAAAACAGCCTTACAAGCTCTCACAGGAGAATTACATATGGAGTCTCCAATTAATAACCCTTAAAATAGTAGTCTAGATTCTTTTCACATCCTCAATAGGAAAAAAAAAAAAAAAAAAACAACCCCAAAACAGATGCAATTCTCCGTCTGTCAAAATAAACTACGTAACTCAAAGTCAAAGATGACACAGTAAAGAATACACCTGCTGGAAAACTATGCCAACTCCAGATCATAAAGTGAATTTAAAGAAAAAATAGGTATTTTATCACAAATGTGGACCAATGACAAATCGTTGACAGAAAGAAATGCTGACGTATCATCAACATTTCAGAAATTTCAGTATAGTATACCGTTTCTGTTTCTGATTGTAAAAGCTACATAAGAAAAGTTAAATTTAGGGTAAAAGAAGCCATTAATAAATTTATAAGGAAAAAAACACAAGGTTAATGTTAGCTTTCTTGTTTTCTGGCCATCTGGCTTCTACTTAACTAAATCTGAGGCATGAAATGCTACTATGATTTACCCCAGACAAAAGGTCAGAAAAAGCAGGGGGTTGAAACTAAATGGTCCTTTTTAACCTAGACCATTCTATTATTCTATGATTCTATGACATCATACCTGTAATATGGTACAAATATACCTAATTATATTAAAACATTTTCATTGGTAAGAAAAGAGTTCAAAGCCTATCTTTGTTTAGAAACAGCTGCCTAAAAGGATCCTCAAGCCTTTCATGAAAATAGACTCAGAGATCTACAAATTAAGCTGTCTCTAGTACATTAATTCTTACTTTAACCTCTCGATTCCCCACCCTCCATCCTTAAACTACTTTTCCCTCACATTTATTTTTCCATTTGGCAGTCCTATAATCAACTGGATACTTTTCAGACTATTCCTACTCACTACAGAATTTCTGTGTTACATCTTTTATTCCCTCTACTAAGTCATTAGGTCAGTAGATTCTTCTTAACTGATTTGTTAAAAGCCTAGTCTTCCATGGAGCTGATTCCTTCCACCGTTGTTTCCCAGTTAATGTCTGAGAGGTAACATTTTTCAGCACTTCAGTTCAGAAATGAGAAGTTTTCATGCAGCAGGAGAGTTTTCTTCACATTTCTGAGCTCTAGATTTTTCCATTCCAGAGAATACTATCACTGCAACACTAAAAAGCACAGGCTGCCAAACAACCGAGCAACAGCTTTTCAGCAGTCTGTGTATTTTCTTAAAATTATTCTACAATTACCTGTCATTATTATTTTCAAGAGCATATAGTAACATTTAAAAAAAAAATGCCTTCCAATAAAATAGCCTTCCTTGAAAAAAAATCTCTATTAAATACCCACTTTAAGTATTCACTAGCATGGAGAAAAAAGGGACCAAAAACTTTGCAGAAAACTTTTTTACTTGACTATTTCAAGCAGTGTGGTACTTGCTTTCCATGTTACAGGTTAATTTTCTCTCTTCTATAACAGCTTTGTTATTCAGAAGGCTTTTTTCCCCCAATGAAAGGAGGAGGATTTGGTCTAAATATGCATAAGCAAACATACACACATCTTTTTATATGCTGTTAATTTTGTATTGAAACTCCCCTCTCTACCTTCTCTTTCTATTACAGGAATTACTGAATGAAATTGGCTGGTGTTGATTGTACAAGAGTTCAAAGCTGATGATCACAGCAATCCTGCAATCCCTTAAGACCCCAACAACTCGGAGATGGTGGTAACAAGAGCATAATTTGATACATAACAGTAGGGCTAAAGCTTTAAAGGTAGGAAGACTGCATTACCCACACAAACAGGTCTTTCAACACTAAGGCTAAAGCACACTGTTTGGATAATCTAGCATAAGAGTGAGTTACAGTTGTCCCTGCTGGTGTGTTTTACAGATCCAGAGACTACCACACTGCTATTCTCATTCTTTACAAACAGCATATTTTAAATGATTAAATAAGTGGTAGAATAAAGTTTCATTATTAAAAGACAGGTAATCACAGAGTTTATTTAAAGAACGCTTCTGAAAGGATTCATGTTCCTGTAAGCAGCTGTTGGTGATGGAGAAAGAGCAGCTGGTAGATGTCAACAGCTGATGACATCAATTGCTAATCAGAAACTATGATTTCTGATAAAGGAAAAACACCATAACTCTTCCTGAACACTGAAAGCTACTACTAGCAAGAGGGTTAAAACCTCTTGATTACCTTGTTATAAACTTGGGACATGTCTATCAATGGCTATAGAGCAAAAACTGTCCAAAAAAATAAACAAAAAAACCCCCCACAACATAAATCTAGTTTGAGACCAAAAGCTACACTAGTTTTGCTCTGAAGACATAACAGATGTGTTAAACCAGCATTATTCAGATGGAATCTAGTAATAAAAGGAAAGATATCTTGCAGTTGACAGCTCCAAGCTTTCTGTATCTTGGACTGTAATAAAAGTAAGAACATACTTCAGCATGTTTCCACATATCTGCTGAAATCCTGCAGGATACGCTTTCCATTTTAGGAAGGTAGCACACAGGAACAACTGTCAGTATACAGAAATTATTTAAAGTGCATAATCACAGTTGCTAAATCCCCATGTTCAAGTACTTCTTTCAATAATATAGAGCCTGTTATCTTAAGTGTAAACATTTTACTATTATTCAAAACTTCCTGGAGTGAAAACATCAACTCAGAAAAGATGCCAGAATTATTTTCTAAAGCAGAAAATGGTTTAAAGTAATGATTCTCCACTACATCCCTTTGGTTAAAAAAATATTTTACTATCTAAAAAATCTAGCCAGTTTTGTTGCCTATTATGAAAGATAAAGATACTCAAAAGGGTAGGTATCCGAGATTCCTAGGTAAACACTAGCTTTCAGTCAAGAAGACTTACATTGAGAACTGACAATATGAAATGATGAAGTAAGTCTGTTTCTTAATACCTTTATGGAAAGCATCTTGTTAAATTTACCCCAAATTTACCCCAAAAAGCAGAATATAAATGGTTTGCTTGACACTTCTAGTTTTTCATTCATGTCTTTTCAGACATAACTATTTCTAAATTAGAACCCAACCTTCAAATACTCAGTCAAAGGTGAGATTATTCAATGAATAAATTGCAAAAATCCATTCAGTCTTCCTAATGATAAATGTTGATATAAAAAATACGATAGCATGAATGCTTTCATTTTAACGATTACTTCTAAGAAGCTGCAAATAATACAAGCTATATACACTTAACATCTAGAAACACAATCAGTTTCAGTTTCAGACTGGTGCACAGTTCCCTCAGAAAAATGATATTCCAAAACCTCCGCCAGCAGCACAGAAAAGATTTCACAAAGCACAATTTATTTACGGTTTAGAAGAAAGCTTCAGAATTAAAGCTCAGAACTGAATTTAGTCTGGAAATAAATAGATTTCTTTCTTTGACAGGAGGAGCAGCTTTGCTGTCTTGCCTTCATTACCTGTAGATCTGCTAGCTTGTTCCTTGCAATTCAAAATTATTGACAACCCCAAAGTTTCCAGCTTTTCTCCCCCACCCTTGATCCCACAGTCATTTAAATCAATCTGTACACTGCCAACTCAGCCTGTTACAACAGCATCAGAATGAGCCAAATCACAAGCCAAGTAGGCACTGCTAAAGATGAAAGAGCAAGTGGTTTTCTGTTTTGTTGTTTTTTTTTTTTCACTTCTGCCAGCAGAAATATTAGGCATTGCTCATTATACCGTGCAGTACTCTTTGATGATTCATCTTAAGAAGTTTCATGCTGGTTGGTGCATTAGGGGACCACGGATCTGCACTCCAAATTAATGACAATTCATCAAACAGTATCCAACTTCATTGAGTATTTTCCTTCCTCTTCCTTCATGGTATCCTCAAGCACTAAATCCTAGCATCAAGCTAACCAGCATATCTTTGAATGCTGAAACACTACCAAGCCTCAGGCTTCAGACATGGGAGCTGGCTCCCGTGTTCACCAGCCTGTGCCTCTGCCAGCTGTTTTGTTGGCAGAACACACAGAGGAAACTCAGATGTACAGCTAGCATGCCAAGCCATAGCTAATCCGAATGATCAGGGGATCAAGATCATTCCTGCACGTACTGAAACAGCATGAAGAACATAGTCTAAAAACGTAGTAACTCAAATAATTTGAGAGGAGAGGATAGGAAGATGGAGGATGGAAAGCTATGAATAGCATGTGAAAGACTATCCTATCAGTCCTATTTCTTCATTTATCTTAAATCAAATATGTAAGTATATTTTGTAAAAAACAAAGGACTCACAGTGCATAAAAACAGATGAAAAATTACCAAGAAGTGCTGCAGAGGGAGAAAGGGAGAACACTGTTGTCACACTACACGGTACATACAGATTTACACAAACTAGGAATAAAGTACCAAACATTAAAAGCCTACTCAATTACTTCTAAATACAGTGCTATCTGCCCGAAAAGCTACCACATTTGCCACATGCCAGTTATTCATTGATAAGTTTTACTTTCCTGTATCTAACAAAATATATCTCCCCACTCCCTTCTCTCCCCCCCCCAAAAAAAAATTCAGTGTACTTGAAATGTGCAGCACAAGGACTTTGGAGTGTGCTGGAGTATCATTCATTTCCAAATCAAACCTGATTGCTTTAATAAAAAGGAAACAGATGTAAATGGAAGAAGTCAACTTCCTAAGATTTAGTTTTCCACATTCCCATCATTCCCATCCCTTCACCAAAAAACATTATAAATTAAGCTTACACAAAGCTCTGCAATTTTTAAAATTCATATCCATTACAGTAAGGAAAAAAAGATGTCATCTCAGGAAGCATCTAATTGCTTCTCCTTATTTTCACATTTTTATCCTCCCTTAAAGAGTCAAACAATTTATACAGGTAAATGGAACATTTCAACTTCGATAATTCAAACTGATAATTTCAGTCAATACCTTCAAGCTTTTCAAAGCACATAAGATACACTTTCACATAATTAAATGCTCTTATCCTGCAAGGAATGCAGCCAAAAATAAACATTCAAGTTATTCTTTAACTAGATCCTGAGCTAAGAATAGACCCAAGAGAAAAATATTCTATGATTTCAGAGAAAAATTAAGTCAAACCATTTTCACAGCATTGCTTTTCCAATGTATTCCGTTCATTTTCCCCATTACTGAGATGCAATTAACAGTCAAATCCCATGAAACAAGATTTTGAACACCACGATATGCATGAGAGCTAAAGAATACTGATGTTAACCAGGTATTTGTACCTTTGCAATGTTTCTATGTCATTCAAAACATCCTTTTAAAAAACAAAATAATTCAAATCCTGTCATTAAAACAACAAACTACCAAGCAGCCAGTATTGTGGGAAATGTCATCTTTTAAAATCTTATCTTGAACTGAAATGCTTTTAAAAAGCTAATTAAAAAAATACCCAATTTTTCAATGGATTAAACAAAAACAAACAAACAAACAAAAAAAAAACATTAACCAACAACATACGAAGTAGCAACATATTAATGGCAGAATTTCATTTTCTTGCCTTTTTAAATTCAAGTGGAATTCAATTCTATAACAAATTCTTCCAGATGTGGTTCAGAAAAGAACAATCATATACAAAGCTCCATCTGGAGATAAGTTATCAGACCAAATACAGACAAAACCAGCATCACAGAAGACCAAACTCACATTGTTTTAGTCATGAAATGCAAGATATTTTGCAGAAAGCCTTTGACATTTGGATTTTTTTTTTCCAATTCTATCTAAAAAAGCACTTGTATAACTTCACACATTGCTCTACTAAGTTCCACTGCAAAACATGTCTTCAAAATATTGCCATCATGTAATAAGCAGTTCCATTTGAGGTATTAAATACTTTCAGCTGTACATACAGCTGAAATATTTTTCTAATACTGTAAAAGCAATATTAATTTATATGCATACATAAATATCCAAAATTTTATGCACATATATACATAAATATATATGCAAAGATCTCCAAATACACACAACTCCATACAGATAGAAGTATTTTAAGTTTTTTTGTTTGTTCAGAATAGAATGCTGCTATTCAGATATTCCTTCCTCCCCTTGTGCTTCCCCACTGTCCACTCAATCTTGATCAATATTAATCTCTCTTGCTCTCTAATTATGACATTAGTTCCCTAAAGGCCCACCATAGTTATGGTCTTTTTAAAACAGGTAAGTAGTTTTGCCATTAAGAGTCTTTTACCTTTGTGCTATTAACCAGGCAAGCTTAACAGGGAATCCACTCTGACAGAGCCCTAGAGAAGCATTTAGGGGTGCTGCACATACAATCTTCCAACATTGCTTTCAAGTAGAAAGTTAGGTGAAAGAAGTCCTTCAACTGAAGTTAATTTAACTATAACCTTGAGGTAAAGCTTTACTGAAGGAGTACATTAAGAAGAAATCTTTGCTTAAATTAATTCATCCTGAAAGCTCAGCAGAGACATGTTCACATTCATAACTAGTCATATCAAAGCAGGGAGGCTTTTGGTAGAAAGTAGTATTAATTAAATAAGAAAGAGCTCCAGAAATTTCTCTAACCTATAAAACTTTCAAAGCCAATAGGGAAAAAACCAGAACACTTTTTATATTAACACATGTGTTAATAAAAACTCCTTGTTCATCAGACCCAGGTTCTTAAAAGATTATTTTTCCTACCATTTGTCTGTTCTCTCCCTCCATTCTTTTTTGCTTTTTCCATCTCCCTTAAATCACTCACCTTCTCTCATTTCCTTTGTAACTCTCCTCCTGCATCAAGCTTCCTCAGGTTAACCAATTCAGCTACCTCTCTTGCTCTAGCTACACAGATACAGGATATTTTTGTAAGGTCAATAGGAAGGACAAATATGACATGAGAAATACAAATCACTAAATTAAAAAAGAAATTTCTCTGAACTTCAAGGCTGGGAAACTCATGCTTACCTTTATATATATGACGTAAAATTACAGGAACGCATATGAAATTAGGAATCTTTTCCACTGAAAATTTCTCAACTTTTTCTTGCAGTTTTACACATAATTTTTAGTAAAGTCAGTTCCTTTCACTTCAGGACTCATTTAGCTCCACCAATGAACAATTGCTATAAATTGAGTAAAACAAAATTTGGAGTTAAGCTCTTTAAATTATATTACAACAATTATTGCAAGTACAATTAAATTTCAGTGCTGTGCTAGAATATCACTGGGGTGCGTATTTAAACTCAATAAATGAAAAAATGATTATATATTGTTCAGACATGGGCTGAAAGCACCACTTCATACAGATAAAAATGTATTGGTTTTTATTATTTGTTTTTCTATACATGGAGTAGTTGCTTTGTTGTTAAAAAAATAAGTGATGATTTGGGATATTTACAAAGTTTCCACTAATTCTTATATAAGCATGCATCTCTTAGGTACAGACTAATGAAGCTATTGTCTGACACGAAATAGATTTTATAAAATTTGCTCTCCAATGTAGGACTAGAGAATAAATTAAGGTATTTAGCTTTCATTAGATTACAAACCAGACACTGAGATTACGGCGCACAGAGGATTACTTTTACTCCCGTAAAACTTAGACATTTAAATAGTGTTATACAAGTTAATGCATTTAAGTCAATATAATCATTAGTAACAAATATTTTATTAAACAGATGTTTAGGTAGATTTTTTTGGAAAAAAAAAGATTATATTCATTATTACCCATAGCTATTAAGATGACATTTTAACTAATGACCATTATTCCAAGTGTATCTTTAACGTAGAAAGCAAAGATCCTGAATTTGAAATATAAATTCCATTTCGTGCACTAGCTCTTTTGGGTTACATTACTACCATGTAAATTCTCATTAATTTAACATTTAAATAGCTACCTCATCTTTAAAATGTCATGTCTTAATTTCAGAGGCAATAGTGCTTTAAAACACCACAAACGTATGAAAAGATCAGAAAATAGCATTAGTTCAGAATAAGCAGTAGTATAAAATTCATAATTCTACTACATGAACACATTAAGATCACACTTTGTAGCAAAGGCCAGGAAGTCATAAAAGCAAGAGAAGACTTGTCAAAATCTGAGCCAAACACTGTTTGCTAACTAAAATTAACTTCAATCTAAAATCTTGTACTAGGAAACATCACCATTACTATAAGCCCTCAAGGCACATAAGAAGGGAAAGAAACCTCAAGAAACCAGACAAAAGGCAATGAACAATCAAAGCAATGCGCCGCATGTATCTGGACTAGCCACTTACTTACATTTGTTCCTTTCCACTACTAAGAGCTTCTTCATATCTACAATCACCATTTTTGCCCTCAAATAGGTTTTTCATTCTACTTATCTATCACTGGTTATTACCAGCTACCTTCATCACAGAGCTTCGTGAGATACCAATTCTCAGGTGGTACAACGAAGCCCCCTCAAATACCGCAGTATTTCTGTACTCTCAACAGAAATGGAGGATTGTTCATTTAGAGAGCAAGACGACTTAACATGTGAAAATGACTTTGTCCCAAGTCATCTGAACGGACATCAAAATATGATCTTTCCCAGTCATGTGAGGCAAGACTGACCCAGTAAAACAATATGCAGTGATTGAGGATTTTTTTTTTTTTTTTTCTTCCAGCAATGATTTTCAGTATTGATGGCTTCTTATTTAAAACTGCTGGACTAGCTCCAGAATTAGATTCCATTGTTTTGAATTCAACAGGTTTCAATTTAACATTAATTAAATTTTTTGCAGTGAGTTTTGTTTAGAAATGCTGAATTTGTTTCATATATATTGATTAAATCTGGTGTAGCAAGCAACTTTTTTTTTTTTCTTGTGTAAAATGCAATGAAAATCCCAGTTTTTTCAGTAGCTAACATCAAAAGAACAAAAGGAAGTTTCTCTGATAGACAGTAAATACTTATGACTGGATCACCGATTTAAACTTTTGATCTCACAGCCTTTTTTACTAATACAGTAATGTCAGAAGACAAGCAGTAAAGGCAAGTTGTGGAAGAGGTTCCTTCCCTCTCTGGTAACCTTTGATGCTAACATTCTTTTAGCAGACTGAGTAGAATTGATTGAATAACCTGTTAATGTAGGCCATAACACGCAGTTTCTCAACAAAGTAGCAGCTGAAAGTAGTAATGCTGTTTCCTTTAAATACTCCCTTCTGAGATCAGAGCATTGAATATAAACGCTTCAAACATTAAAAAGAAGTTACAAGCCATGAATTAAAGACCTTAAAAAAAAAAAAAAAGTCAATAATAAAAAAAAATATCACTGAACCCAGGATACTCCAGGATCCAGATTACTCAATTCCAGGTGCTTAAATCCAGTACGACGTTCTCAGACAAAAGAGGTCTCTCTTGTCCCTGGTCCATGGGTGTAGCTGTTCTTGTGCTCCTCAGCCAGCAGCAGAACTGAATGCTTATTGCAGAAGGACATGCTAAAGCACACCACGTTGACAAAGTCAGTCACACACAAAGAGCAGTGTTTCTGCCAGCACTCGCAGAATCATCAACACTACATACTTCAGCTCTACAGTCATGTCTTGCTCCTCATCAGCTGATTAGAGCTGAAGCTCATTTGTCATAAAAATACACCACCACCTCATTGCACCTACATTCATAGAGGTCTCAAATATCAGCAGACTCCACACCTATCAGATAACCATTCCCAAACTCTGTCTGCCTTAGTCACTGTTCAGACCTTGAATCTCTTCAGATGCAGGGCTCCTGTTTGCCAGCCAGTCCAATTTGGCACCTGGTAGCTCCCTGCATATACATGAAACTCCATCCGAGTTATTTAAACTAGGTGAGGACAGATCAATTGCTGGCACTGAGACCTATGTACCCTGTGATCCATGGCTACTTCTCCAGTAGCAGATCTTTCAACACATACACCTGCTGTCCCTCCAGTTCCTGGTATTCAGAGCTTTCATCACACACACACAACAGATTACACAGAAAAAAACAGTTTCATTAAGAAGATAGGGTAGGCTGCAGTGAACATGTACTTGGCTCAGTCAGACAAATGTACTGACATGTAGGTGTTTAAATGTGACTGGCACCTTTTATTCTCTATGTTTTCCTACACTTATACTTCTCCCCACCCACCCACTGTTGCCTCTTCCTTTCTCTTCCACCTTCATTTCCTCTCAACAAAGTCTCCCTAACTATTTTTCTTCCCTTGGTCTCATTTTGGCTTTAACCATATTTCAATTTGGAATTCCTGACATTGTTAACTAGATCACCTTGCTCTTGCATAGCAATACCATCAAGCATGCTTACAGCAATTTCTGAGACAGTGCTAACATGCAGTAACTTCTCACAGTTCATTCAGTGAGCTAACACTCAAGGCCAGGATTTAGTTCTTTTACTTGTATATCTTAGCATTTTACATACACACACACACACACACACACACCACCTTAAATGCCATAAACTGCTTCCAACTCATCTCCAAGGAAGCAATTAATCACTCCCAAGTTCCTTCACCAAAACTGAAGATCGAGGTCTTTCCTGAAAACAGTTATTCATACTCTTGATGGACACAAATCAAAGAATTGCTGCACTAGCTGCTAAGAGTTTGGAAAAGATTAGTTAGTCAAGCACAGAGAAGCATAAAATCAAAGTATGGAATTGCCTATAAGACAGTTGGCTGTGTACTGCTGTTGTGGCCTTGGGATTTTGTTTACAAGTTGCTCTTGTGGTATGGAATTAGTGAGCTGATCCTAACACAACACAGAGGAAAAGCTCTGTATTTTTTGTAAGGTCATGCTCCCCTGTTCTAACAATAGGGTAAAGCCTCAAGACAATGAGTGTATGTTTGAAGTCCATTTTACATTGCCAAACAGCATACTGAGAATTCAATGCAGTTGAAAGTTGCATTACTTCTTGATTAATATTGCTACCAGAGTTACAAGCCTCTAGTTTGGCATAGAAATACATCAATAAGTGCATTTGTCTCCTAAAATTATATTAAATGTATTAGACAGGAAAAAAACACAAGAAGTGGTTTAATTAGGGAAACAAGAATGAAACTCAAGACAAAGCCATTGATGCCTACCATGCAAGAGTTTGCAAAGAGCTTCTGCTGCTAAGCATGTCCTACATTATGTTCTATAAAACATGACATCTGTTTTCTCCAAAAGTAAATATCCATTCATAAATAAATAAACTTTTTTCCATTAGAGCTCAATGAGGTCACCTTATGCACACTGGAATTTGATAGTTGCTGCTAAAATCCACACCAAATGCATCCAAATGACTGAGTACCTATTCACTATGCCCCTGGAATTTTTACATGAAGTTGAAACCCACAAGAGGAACTGAATTTCAATCCATTCAGTAAGAATCATATCTTACATAAACTGCAGACTCTTGAGGGACTAAGCTGCCAGCATAACAGTGTAAGCTGGGGTAGATCATGCCTGCTGATAGGCCCATTATCCTAATACCTACTGAAAATGTTTATAATAATCTATACCCCGACAGATAGATGTCTGAATTCATCCACTAAAATCTGAAGGCAGACAAGACCAATGAACTCTTTGTAACGCTCTGTTAAAATAAAGCTACTATCTGTCTAAGATAGTTTCAAAGTACAAAAAATATTGTGGAGATCCTCACTAGGAGCAGTAGCTTCCCCCAAGTCAGCTACAGATACACAGATTTCCTGTGACAAAAACAGGAGGGAAAAAAGAAAAAAAAAAAATCTGAAACTACACATTCTTACAGTTTCTCTTGTGAAAGCTGTTCTAAAAGCCATAAAGTATGAAACAGGGATGAGATATGAATACACATGATATTGATACACACATTTGGAAGAGAAATTAGGAAAAGAAGCTCATTACAAAATTCCTTTAAGACTTTGAATATGACCCTGTATGTCAAGCTCTAACTGAGAGAAATTTTAATACAACCAAAGTTATAAACCTCAGAAGCCAAAAGTTATAATGAAAATTCGGAGTGACCTGTACTACAGCAGCAAACACTGCTATAATCTAATTTCCCCTATGATTCAGAAATGAGTTCAATTTCTTTTTCTTAATGACATTCTACTCTGACCATTTAAAGCCTACTTATTAGAGACAATATAGCAGAATACACACAGAAAAAAATTATCAATTAAATAGAATCATCTTCTCTCTTTAATCTTTTTCTGTTCAGTCCCTTTTGTGGGCTGACAAAATTTTCTTTCCCTATGAACCTTCTCATATTTTCTAAAGCAGGAGTTACTTCTTAAAATCAGCCAGCTTTTTTGAGGTCAAGAAATAGGGGGTAATTGCACTTTCAGATAACGAGTATGCAAATCAGGTGAGAAGTGAGATGCATTGGAGAGTTGGATTGCAGTTTTGTTTTTTTTTTCCTTCCCAGAATTAAAACAGACATTAAGTGATTAGTGAAGCTTAGCCATTATTAGCATCATTAATTATTCACAGTCATAGACATTGTTTGAAAAGTAGTTTTGTTTTCCTGCACTTTATCTTGCTAATACTTAAGCAAAAACACTAAGGCAGATTAAACTGAGTCTGTAAATTTTTGCAGAAAAGTACCTCACTGACCTCCTGTTTAAGTTTCACAAGAATCACCCAGGTGGCAACTGGTCATTCCTCACCTTCAGAACCCACCTTCACGTGGTTCAGAATGCCATACCTCACTGTGTCATTTACTCTTGATGCTGTAGTTCACAAAGTTATTCTCTCAGACAAAAAGTTTACCTTTCTAATACTGTTCCTGTTCCTTACACCTGCACAGAAGTTCGCATGACATCATATGAAATCATTCTTTTTATTCAGAGTCCTTCCTTATCCTTCATATGGTCCACCTTTAGGTACTGGAAGGCTCTCTAAAGGTCTCCCCAGAGCCTTTTCTTCCCCAAGCTGAACCACTCCAACTCTCTAGTATGCCTTCATAGGAGAGATGCTCCAGGCCTTGATCGTCTCACAGGCTACTCTCGACCCACTTCAACACGTCCACATCCTTCCAATGTTGGGAGCCCCAGTAATGGATGCCGTACAGCAGGTGAGGCTTCATGAAGGCAGAGGAGAATGGTAGAAAGGATTCCAAAAAAGCATGACCAGCAAGTTCATATGGGTATAATGTCCCATTTAAAACATTCTGCTTTTATAGGGAAGATAAAGATATAAGACATATAACCCTTGGCAAATCAACTGATGTGCTCTTCTTCGTCAGGCTCTCCTCCCTGCTGCTCCACCACACTGCACATATTGCCTCAGTGTTATAGTAAGGCCTATCCACTTTTCAGACACTCTCTCTCATTATATTTGATTTATTAGCTTTGATTCTAATTATATTTTATTATAGTGTGGTATCTTGCATTCTGATACTACATTTAGTAAATTAGTTTGTTTCTCCTCAGATCGTTGCTGCTGTTTTTAATTATTTTTGGGTACCCTGTTTCCCTTTTACAGAGGCACAGATCTGTGGATCCCTCCACCCTGATAGTCATGGAACTGGACCAAACCAGCCCATAAACCATTGACAATCTAAAATTAGCAAAATAACCAAAAATCATAAAACCATGACAAGGAACAGGGACAGCTGATCTGAACTGACAATACCATATGACTTCTATACTATATGACATTATGCTCAACATCGAAAACTTGCAGAAAGGAGAAGGATGCAAGGACATTCTCAGACACAGCATATTTTTCAAAGTATGCATTATACATGCTGAGGCTCTTCCGAGAAGGGTCTGGACAATCCTGCAAAGGGTAGTAGTAAATAAACTCCTCATTCTACTTTGTTTGCATTCATAGCTTTGCTTCATCTAATAAACTGTCTTTATATCAACCCACAAGTTTTCTTACTTCTGTCCTTCCAATTCTCTCCCACATCCTGCTGAGGGGGAAGGAACCAATGATGGGATTAGGGGTTAGCTACCAACCAGGATCAACACACTACAGTCAGTTGAATCTTCTTCTGCAGGATTCACTCTACTGAGGTATCTAATTTAAGAGCTCAGTGGGACAAATCTCAAAGCATCACTTGTATGAAGTGGTAGTGAGTTCCAAGACTTCAAAGAACACTCTTTGCATCTCTATGAACCCACATCTCAACACAGGTTCTTGCACACTTCACTTCTGGTTCATATCAAAGCTTTTAACAAGCACTGTCAAAAGGCATGTTTCCCTACAGCTGGGAGCAAAGGCTTTATAACGTTACTTGTCTTTTGGATACTGACTTAAGAATGCTAACTAACTTTTTAACTTTAACTGTTTAAAAACAGTAATGAAAAAACACCAACAGTGCTCCTTTATTAGAACAGATTACAACAGATACTCACTATTTCAGTTAGTGACTAACTCCCACCGTTTATGGACCTCAGTGAAAATATCAAAACCTGACTATTAAATCTGGAAAAGGAAAATAAAATGTATGGAATTCTGCAAAGGCAAGGGAAGACATGCTCCAGTAACAAACGCAAAGCAATACAGCCTACTTGTCTACGATTACTTCTATTTAACTAAAGAAGAAAAAATGAAGATATAGGAGACTTTAGTTAAAGAAATAGTCTAGGATGTAGCTTCTGTAGACACAGAAAAATGTGATTTTAACTTTCAAGAGCATTATAATATAGTATAGAATTAAAGAAATTGGTTTTATCATCCATCTCACATAAGAGTACATTTGAAAGCAGAAACCATAGCAAGTAGTACAAAAAAAGACATAGAATAAGAACATTGAGATAATTTCACTCCAAGAGTTTCTAAAAACTAATAATGTATCCCATGCCACAATACAGTTTTTTTACTCTTGTGGAAAAATGTTTGCTTTTTAAGAAGAGACAGTTCTTTTCCACTAATCACATCCTGCAGTTATTCTCAGTACAATACACAAGCCAGAACTGTAAAAAGCTTTTCACACCTTTTGCTTCTGTAGCTTTTGGAATGTATGTTGTACTATCTACAGCACCCAGCTGTGCTCACACTGGATATCCTCAGTTAAGCAGGATCAGATTTTGGCAGTGCTGTTATTAGCTCTAAGTATTTGTTTATTTCCTCATTGCCAATTATGCCCTGTTGGGACTGCCAATGACATACAGTGATTCATGAGGTAGATTTAAGAAACAAGCTCCTATCGTTGACAAATATTCCACAAAGATGTGGGAATGGACCGTATTTAATATTTTTGACTATTTCTCAAAATGTTACAATTAACTTCTAGAAGCAAGAAATCTCACTTTTTTATCTATAAAGGTATTTAGGTCTTTGACTTTCACATTAGCTGTGATGAGAAATAATTATTAAAGAACAGCCCTGAAATTTCACTAGAACATTGCTCATCTAAAGGAATATTCCTGCTTCTTATTCAGCATGGGTAAGCCTTTCAGATTAGTGAATCAGAACCTGACCAAAAAATATTTTTCCTTTCAGTGCCTACAAGTCTATTGTCTAGATACAACATAAGGAGTTTTGCGTTCATAGTGCTCAGCCACAGACAGCTGGACCTAAAATTAAAGTTAGGTGAGAAAGAAAGGTACAGAAGTACACCATTCAGTAGTATACTGGAATAAGCCCAATGAGTTGGGTAGAGATAAGAACCAGCAATTCAAGTAAATAAAAACCAACAGTAGCAGAAAGTATTAAACTCAAATTTAGGCTGCGGTTCTTCAAAACAAAGCAAAAGTACAAAGTAATGGAAGAATCATCCTTTAACTTCGGATAATTCTGTGCCACCAAACTTGGGAAGAAATCAAATTGGTTGATTTTGAAGCAAATTAAAGTATTTAGATAATACTGCAATTTGGCTTTTCACAATAAAACCAGAGTTTGGTTAACAGAACAAGATGCTAAATATAATAGGTAAAAGACATTTAAATAGTCAAATATTAAAGATTTATCAAGTAGATTATAATTATTTCCAATTCTCCTTTGGTCCCACATTCACCCACATTCAGTTTAGGAAACATCACAATATCTAAACAAGCAGCATAGAGCTTGGCATTTGTTTAGTAGTCCCTATGACTTAGTATTAATATAAGGAATACTGATACTCAAATTTTAACTTAGGAAATGCTCATCACCTAATAGCAAAAAAAAAAAAAAAGTTGCTAACCATTCTACCAAGAACTTATAGATCTGTTGTTCTAACCACAGAGATCAGAATGACAATTCAGAACCCAAATAACCAAAGAAATGTAGGTGACTATTAACAATATGCCATATTTTCCCCCTTTTTATTTGGATAAAAACAAACAAACAAAAAAACCAACTAAACAGAAACAACAACAACAAAAAAATAAACTGATACCCTGAATAAACAAATAATTCATGAACCATGGCTAGGAAAACAGTTCTTTAGTTATAGAAATCTGTTTGTTCTCATTAGTTTCTTAACCCTTGGTAGAAAGCACTACAGGTAATAAGAATCTAGTAAGAAAAACAATAGTTTTTGTCCAATGTATCTAAATCTTCATTGCTCTTTTCTTCACAATTTAAATTAAAATTCAGAAAATATGCTTAAAGAGCTTACTCTCACTCTCCATAAAACAGACACGAACTTTTTTCCTTACTGTGTTTACATTTATCTACTTAGAGGAAAGGCAAAAAAGCTCTAAAGAATTCTATTTGGGGGAGATTATCTGTTTCATAAAGTATCATCTGCACTGGATATTTATTCAATCCTTTTATAAGATGAGATTTGGCAGCTGAATATTATGTATGACAGACTTCTTTCACACCATCTGTTATCTGCAGCAAATCAGAAAGCCTTTCTGTGTTTATTTTTGTGCAGGTTTGGAGCACTTCAAAATACGTTTGCTGTTTATTTGAGCAGGAGTGACAGTGGTCATGTCTGGGTCTTCAATACCTTTGTCTTCAGAATTACTCCTCAAGAGTACACAAAGCTCACAATATGGAAGAAATTTTAAAGGGTTATAAAATTGGGAAGCAACCCCCTCTGCTTTCTCTTTCGTATCTACTCACTTTGGAGTTAATCTAATTGCCTTTTGCGTGAACTTCATCTTCATGAAAAGAAAACTAATCTCAAGAGAGGTACTGCTTTTAACTTCAATTGACTACACTGAACAACTTCTTCAGCTGTTAACTTCTGTTGGTTGTCATCTGTTAGCATGAGCATCAACTGAAGTCAAAATTTTCTAGTGTCAGAAGTCTGGAGTTCACTTGAAGCACACTTTGAACAATGACACAACCATAATTATAAAAGCAGAAAAATGGAGAAAGATGCTAATGATGTAGGGTTTGGAGTGGGCTTTGTTGCATTTCTTGTTTGTTATTGTGGGTTTTTTTTTTAGTAGAGGTGTGTTATCTTCAGATGTCTCTTTGCTCACGTTTGAACTGCAGCAATTACACCACCTGTTTCTTCCTCTATCTATGAACAAAAATTTGAGGTGCAGAAGCAGTTTGGAAATCAATTAATGCTTCTATTTTGCACTGGTCTAGCATTTGAAAGGAGCTAAAATATCAGACTGAAGCTGTTCTCTCACAAATCAGGACAAACACACCCTTTCCTGAAGCAAAAACTAAACAAAGAAATAAAATAAGCTCAAAATCACTAACTTCACAGATAAACTCCCTTTTGTCAATTGATTCAAATCACTGAGAATTTCTGGAAGCATTAGAAACAAGAAAACATTAGTAGCCGAGTGAGCACCAATACATGCTTCCTGTCTTTTCTGTGAACATAATAACTAATCTGAAGCCTTTTTACTGCGGACAGTGTTGTATCATTATCTCTGAAAACAAGACAGGATCATTAATCAGGAAGCATAGTAAATATATGTGTATTGTATGAGTGTATCTGAGTAATTCACCTATATTTAGTTACTGTGGCAATCTGTACCTACTTTTCTACATTTCCCATCTTTGCTACTAATTGCCTTCACTGTCTGTTTTGTGAGTACTGAGGTTGTAGCAATAACATCAATTTGTGCAGCTGAGCATTTATCTTCAGTAGGCACACATGTGAATACAGCCAGTCACCAATCAACAAGCAATGAAAATATACAGTACCAAATAAATGGCACAGATGCTTATTCATGCTTCTCCTACAGCAGATCAGGATGGAGGTTGCAGTTGACTACATACATAAACTTACATAGATGACCTCAGAAACTACATCTATTGGCCCTGTGTCTTGTGATCTCTCCAGTACTTCCATCACAGATGGTCTTTGGAAGCCTATGGTCTCTCCTGTATCTGACTACTAGGCCCCTTACCCTATTCAGTAGTCAATATGTATTTAAATCAGCTGATGAGGAAGGCACATAAGGAGCATGAAAGCTCACTAAAGAAACAGCCTCCCTTCAGTTACTGGCACTCAGATCTTAATATGCACACATACACTCTTACCTGGATCAATGCTCAGAGCTCAACTTTTAATTCACGAGAAATTTAGCATAGAATCCCAAACTAACTCCTTTGGGTTTCAAATTCTTTTGAAGCCACCAAATCAGACCAATTTCATAAAGATTCAAAGAATTTTCAACAGCGCTACACTGAGAGCAAGCAGACTTCCCAATCTGCAATTTATACAATGACACGAGTTCGTTCTTTTTAAGAAATGTGAATAGCATCAACAAATTCTGCAGAACTTCTGTTCAAAAAAAAAAAAAAAAAGAATTGAGAAGGAGTTGAAGAATTAAGTAAATATGTTGTTTCCCTCAGAAAAATAATCCATAAATTTCTTGTTTCTGTCTGAAAGGCATCTACAACTATAAGGTTGTTGGAAAATCTTTCAGGTACAACAGAAAATTCAACAAGAACTTTAAAAGCCTCTCGTAATGGCAATTCCTGTTGTCTCATTCTAAAGAGGTACCTAGAACTGAGATTAACTTCAAGGATCTAACAAAAAACAAGCATTACTTCAAGAAGGATTTTCATTTAATATCATTATTTTACACCCACGTGGATTATATTCCATAAATACAATAGTATCTGTCTGCCTACTGCTTTAACAATAAATAATCCTTCTCATAAAAGAATTCATATCATGCAGTAGTAGGTCTCTATTCTTTTCATTGCCTAGCTCGTACTTTTATGAACATGCTTCACTTATTTCTCTGGCCTTGACAAGCTTGCAACTTGAACTAAGGATTACAGTTTAACTACCTGCGTATGATGCCAAGATTACAATACATCTGGACTTCATTTTGATCAAATATGTTTCACTCCATTATCCTGAAAGAATGAAGAAACCTTTTATTCTCTCTGCATCTCATTTTCATTTACTCTCTCAGCTGGTCACATTCATAAGGTAGATACCTTTCAAATACATTTTCAATTTCAAAAATACATTCTCAGTAGTTTCTCAGTTCTGTTATTTAACAACACACATGCAGCAAGTGCTATAACATGAGCATCCAAGCCTTTGTCCTCTGCAAATACTAAAATGAAACGTGAAGGCATATCGAGAAAGATGAAATCTTCCATCCAGTTCTAGAAACTTTTTTCCCTCCCTCTGAAGGGAAAAAGTAACTGTCCTGTCTACTTTAACACAGATGAAGACCAGCTGCATTATAGATACTTACTTTGGACTTTGTTTTAATAGTTCGCTATATTCTCATATTGATGTTTATACAAGTTCCACAGTACTTCAGCATTCAGACATCAGCATCATTAGAGCACACATTCAACGTGTGTGTGAACACATTCAATGTAACTGCAAGACTTCTGTGAATCCAGGATTCTGCCTAGAATATTTCAACGTTCACAACATACACATTCGCAAATAACACAATAAGTAATCCTATATACAAGTGCATGGGCATAAACTATAACATTTATAAGTACTTAATTACTGTTAGCTTTTCCAGCAATGTAACAAGGTGATACTAACCAGCCAAATTACTAACAATGAAAGTCAAATCAGCCAGCGATAGTGGTACAATCATTGAAAAACCAAAAAGCTTTCTCCATAACAAACCTTGCATAAACCTCCTTGAAGCAGCAGAGAAAAATAAAAAGGTATTGTGAGAAAAGGACGTCAGAAGATAAAATTCTTAAATCTACTTCTTATAAGCTTAGGGTATTAAAGAACTAATCATGGAAGTGTGGTGGTGATTAAATGCAATGTACTATAAAGCATGGCACCTGAGCATGATGTAGAATAAGGGGAAAAAGTTAATTTTCTTCCTTACAGCTGATATGGTGTAATGTTTTGGATTTAGGATGAGAATAATATTAATAACACACTGACATTTTGGCTTTTGCTGAGCAGTGCTCACACCAGGTCAAGGACTTCTCAGGTTCTCATATTGCCCTGCCAGAGAGGAGGGTGAGGGTGTACAAGAAGTTGGGAGGAGACAGAACCAGGAAAGCTGACTCAAAATGGTGAAAGGGATATCACACTATATTGCATTGAGGTTTGCAGTAAAACTGGAGACAGTGGGCTGAGGAGGCTTTTGGGAACTACAGGCTAGGCATAAGTTGTCACATGTAAAACAATTGCATTTTGCATCACTAATTTTGTATATACTTTTATCACTATTTTCCTTTTCTGTCCTGTTAAACTGCCTTTGTCTCAACACCTAATTTCTACCTTTTCCTTATTTTTCTCTCCCATCTCACTGCAGCACGAGAACACAAATAGATGCGTAGCACTTAATCATGCGCTGTGGTTTAACTAGGCAGGCAATTATGGAGATAATCTGCCTTCTCTATCTGGTTCAGTTTGTCAAGTAGCTGAGCATAAGGAAAGAAGTTGGTGAAACAGTTTTCTTTCAAAACTTGCAGTGGAAAAGTTATACAGCTGGAATGTAAGCGTTTAGAGACAACCAGAACAGTATTATGCAGCTGTTTTAATTAAAGAGTGGACATTTTGCTTTAAGTAAGGCAAACTCCTCCTCTTCTGCACTGAAGTACAGTACAGTAGTCTAGCTTAAGTATTTCTCAGTTTTCCTATTGAACAAAACAGGCTAATGATTGACATGGTTCTTGAAATAATTATTTTGATATCTTATTTTATGATTTTACATCAATTTCCAGAAGAATACCCTTTTCTAAGTCAGCTCACAAAAGCCTGACTGCAGAATATGGATAGAGTGCCTGAATATTCCGCTCTTTCCCATTATTATTTTTTTCAGTCTTAAAAGGGAAGAAATTAGGAAGTCTTTATCTTTAAAGTTATCCATTCTGCATCAAGAGCTAAACTCTGAAGCTGATTTCCTAATTATAGGAAGCTAAATCTTTATTTCAACTGCTAAAGAATCAGACATTTTCCTAAATACAAAGAACTCAAAGCTCCATAGACAGAGAACTTCAGTCCAGTTATTCTGCTACCTAAACAGATTGAAAGGCCTCTTAAAGAAACATTTAAATGCAGATGGCTAAGCAGCACCAGGTTTGAAATTTCAATCCTTTATCTCTGTAAGCTTCCATGAACATCAAACAGAAAGGGGCAAAATGATTCATGAAAACTGGCCCTTCACATTCATTAGGTTTGAAACTCAGCTATCTTTTAATCCAGACTTCTAGGCCAAGCTGCACATTTACTGAAGTGTCAGGAAATAAGCTGTAAGTCTATAAGAAAGAGCACCTCTTAAAGTTTAGGAGCACAGAATTGACACAGTATTTTTATTGAAGAGGATATAGTTCTGTATGTGAATCTGGTACTTTAACAATACACATTAAGAAGCACATAAACTTTCTTCAAATATAACTTTCATAAAGTTACTTCCAACAAGAAGTTTCCAGTTAGGCAAATGGAGTCATTCTATTCCTTAGGGGGAAAAGCAGGAAAGAGTTGCTGTTTGGGGAGAGGGTTGGGAAGCAATTAGATTTTGGAAATAGGTTTATTTTCAGTAAGATTAGTGAAATTAGTAGTTTAGCTTCATTATACAGCATGTATATATTAAAAAAAAATGTAAGAGCAAGTCAGTATATAGAAAAAGATTAATGCTGGCATACAAATCCATCTTCCAAGCAGATTTATTGTTTCAGGAGATTTGATCCTTCTTCTAAGCCTTCATTCCTGACATTTCAGTGAATTTTGAAATTCACATAGCTCTTGAATTAATGCTACTCATTGCCCATTCATACAGCCTTCTACATACTTCAAAATGAGACTGAGGAAAGCAAGGGCAATTACATGGTTCTGAGGAGTTGGCTAAAGAGGACAGGGGCCTGCAGGATGTTTTCCTTAATCAATTCAAGGAGAAGGACTATGGCAGGAACAGAAGCATTCTGCCAGTCAGCTCACAGCTCTGCAGTAAGCAAAGAGCTTTGATTTCTACAAACACAGTGATCTTCATAGAGAAGGCTGCTGAGAATGAACATTGGTGCTACCTGACAACATCGGGCAACAAGTGAAAATGGAATAGTTTTCATGAATGGAGTTGAAACAGATACAAACGGGATTTCTAGAAGATGAAAAATTGCACTCTGCATAAAGAAACAATATGAATACATTGAGATTTCCTACAATAGTCAAACAGTGTTGGCAACAAGTCAAAAAGAGATGTTAATGAACAGCTAAAACTATCCAAAAAAAGAAGTAGACAAAATCTTAGACAGCTGTAAGATGTTCCAGTCACATCTTGGCTCTCAAAGAAGACTTGACCCACTTTAGTATCTGCTGGGAAAACAATACTGTATAGAAAGTCTTAAAGATATTTTTTTTCCATGATTGTATAAGTCACATCAGATAGGGAGGTGCTCTGCAGCTTTCAAGGAACTAATTATGGCTGTTATAGTCACTTTAGACTTATGCTGCATTGAAGAATTGAAGATCTTGAGGAAAAACAGGAAACCAAACAGCAAGAAGAAGACCCGTCATGGTTTTATGACTTTTATTGGAATTCCACATCATGCCATCACATCGTGCAGTGGGAGCTAAAGAGTTAATGCTCCAGTTCTGTGGATTGTCAACAGTTTCAAGGTATGTTTCACAGAACACAAAAACAGCATCTCCCAAAAGACTTCGCTGTTCCATTTCTGTTTTCTGTTCAGAGGGAAAGATAAAACCGTTCACAAATCATGAGACTGCATCTTCTTTTACTGCCCATCTCTACAGTGTATACTCCCTAGCCATTTTGTCTTCAGTATTAGAGTAAGGCCTTTGGTTTTGGACACATTCTCTCATTTATTTATTAGTTTCAATTCCACTTATATGGTATTATATTGTGTTATCTTGCATTCCACTATGATATTTAGCAAATTAGTTTTCTTCCTTAGCTCTTTGCTGCTATTTTGTTTTTAGGCTTATCTCCTTACCTTTTTCCCTTACCACTTATGAGTCCCTCCATCTCATCTAGTTACAGAACCAGGCAGAACAAGGCCCAGAACCATTGACAAGACCTTTGACTTCAGGGTTTGCTCGTCAGCCGATCTCAAGCTATTTAGGGAACAGCCAGCAGGTTTCCACATGTTGCTCTGAGGAGATCCTGAGGTCTGACTGATTTTCAAGGGTAGCCTCTCTTGAAGCACAAAGACAATCAAAGATAGCATATCAAGTTTTAGACCAAATAATCTTAAGGGCAAGAAAACAAGCGGGCATAGCAGAAAGTTTCCTCGCTGGATAAACAAACCTGGCCTTGACTACTTTGACTACCTGAAGTAGTCAACCTTCCACTGTTTAACTAGCTAGTCAGCTATGAGCAGCATTCCTCAAACTTCAATATAATTCATCAGCATCCTCATCTGCGATTCAGAATGCAGAATGCATTAGGCATGATACAAATACCACCAAAGTGGAGCTCAGGTGTTACACTGGAGTTCAAAGGTGTCCTTAACAGGCAACTTACACCAAGCGTGTGAATTTATGAGCAAAGAAAGTCTTCTGCTACAAAGTTCTTAACTCTCTTATATAACCACAAAGTAAAGAGACATTTAAAAGCTGATTAAAAATAAAGTTTCGACCAGAGGAAGAATACAGACATTTTTAATATAGAAAAATCTCCTTCAGCAAATTACAGACTACCAGAACAAGAGATGTTCTCATGCTGGACATGGCCAGTTCCAGATAGGTTCAAAACAGATTAACTGCAGGACAAAGCTGAACCACCAACCACAGGTACAGTGATAATACATTTAAGAAAGAGTTAAAAAAAAACAAACAACAACAACAACAAAACACAAACACCACTACAGTGTGCAGGAGCAAAGATGAAGGAGTGAGAAAAAAACGTGAAACAATTCTGTAGACATCAAGGTCAGTGAAAGAGGGCAAGCAGGTGCTCAAGGCACCAGAACAGAGATCCCCCATGCAGTCCATGGAGAACGACATGATTGCTCCTCTGTACAGATGGAAGAATACACAGAAGTAGATCTCCGCATGCAGCCCATGGAGGACCCTATGGTGAAGCAGGTATATGAGCCCTGAAGCAAGTTGCAGCCTATGTAAAGCCCACACACTGAGCAGGTTGTTTGGCAGGAATTGCAGACCGTGGGGCACTCACACTGCAGCAGTCTATTCCTGAATGACTGCACTCCCTGGCAAGTACTTTCAAACACATTCTATGGCTCTGCTCATTACTAAAGACTAGTCAAACTAGCAAAATTATTTTAAGTATATCTCCCAATTCTTATCCTCAGAGAACATATCAAACAGGTATTATTAAGTCTCCTAATCAGGCAGAGAGTGCATCAGTTTTCATTGCAATGTGAAAGGGAAATTAACCAGTCTTTTCACCTATATATTTTTGGCACTTTAAATTTTCAATTTTCCCTTCCACTTCAGCAGCTGTCACTTCCACTTCCATAACCATTTCCATTAGCCAGTCTCCTTGGTTTAAGTTCAGTGTCATCACCAACCATAAAAACAAAACAATCGTTACATTCAAACAAATTAAACTCAACCCAAAAGCATCAAACTGTCAATTCTTGACAGTTTTCTCTTTACATTGCATTCTCCACATGAATGAGGATCCCTAATATCATGTTAACTTCTGGAATAAAGAGGCCTCTCAAAGAAATTCTTATACCACAATTTTATTTTTTGTGCATGGAAAACAGGTTATAAGACCTCAGAATTCAAACAGTACAAAGAAGGGAGCAGGTAAGAAGTCCAGAGGGCAAGAACTTTTGCCCAAGTAGTTGCTCGCTTCTCCACGAGGACATGGGTACAGGCAGATGTTGCGCAGGCAGGGCAGTCTCATGTTTTACCCTAGGAAATTCACTGTCAGCCCAGCCCACATGAACCTTTAGCCAGGGCACTGAAAGAACCCCCATATCATCAAGTGGGCTAACAATCACCAGACAAAACACTGGAAATACATACCAGTCTAACTTAGCTCTCCCTCCCTGCTTTAAGTCTGAATACTCTGATAGCTTTCAAGTGTTGGTGCGTTCGGGCTCTAATCTAATAGTTGGTGGCCCTTCCTGAGGCAGCAGACTGGAACCTGATCATCCTTCAGATCCCTTCCAACTGAAGCCCTTTTATGATTTTATATGTTCTCTTAGATATCTAAAACACTGAAAAATTGTACAGAACTATATTATTTAAAGAGAAATATTAATAGAACACCACTGTATAATTGATTTAGCATTTTTCATTTAAACTGAACATTTGATCTTCTCTACTTTTTCCATTTGTATTTGAGAACAGATTTTTCCTCACTGACTCAATAACATAGATCTAGTACAACTATGACAATGACTTCGTCCTATATTACATTTTATAAACTTGCTGCTATAGTTCAAACATATGGCTTTCCACTCTAACAGTTAAATCAAAACCAAATCAAATATTTGTACGAAACTTTGGTCACTTGAAGTCTCTTTTTGCCTCTAAGGTTACTTTAATGCATATGCTGTTTCACACAATACTAATAAACATTTCACTTTGATTATTACATGGATACAGCATAACTGTTTGGAGAAGTAGGAAGAAACAATTGAGAAGCTTGCACAATCTAACTGAATATCAGAAATCCAGAGCAATATTATACATGTTATAAAGTGTCTAGCTTAAATGTATGCCAAGCTCTTGAATCCACTAGTTTGCTATGTTTTCAGTTTAGAAGCAGTAGTATTAGAAGGTGGCAGCTAAGAGTAGGAAGTCCTTAAAAAGCATGAAGAAACTTAAACTCTCTAATTTGGGTGGTGGTAGTTTAAAAAAAAAAAAAAAAAAAAAAACAACCTGGATTAAATACTGGGCCTCTAAATCAGACTTCAGATTAAATATTCCATCACTTGGTACTGGACATATTGTAGGAACCTCATTTTGACATAAATTCTTCAGGCAGAAGTGGAAACACCAGAATACTCACATTCTCAATATAAATAATTAAAAGTTACCATTAAAGAGTCAGTCTAGAACAAGAGTAGTCAAGAAAACAGGAAGAAAAACCTTAAAAAAAAAAATCTGAAAATGAAAAAATTAGCTAGGGTGCGAGAAAAGGGTAACCAAATAGAACTTTTTTTTTTGCTTCATAAGATGATTTATTCTTGAAGACTGAAAGCTTTGCAGTACATCAGACTATTTGCAATACAAAATGAGGGGTTTTTTTGCTGCCCTTTGTGTGTTCCTTTTTCTTGTTACTACAGCTGAATCTCAAAACACTTATAAATCATATCCAAAATTTTCCTTGCTTCAGCCGAGGTCAAGGGAATGTGTTTTGAATCTGTGTAATTACCATGATACTAAAATGCCTGGTATCCTAGCCCAAGTAAAGATACCTACAGTTACAGGCTATCTGTAACACACTTCACCTTATATTTCAGCCTATGCCATAGTGATTGCAAGACTCTGCCTTTGGAATGGTACTGCAGACAAGTTAGTTGTGAATCTGATATTTTCACCACAGAAAAAAATCCGTAAAAATATTTTCAGAGGGCTAGCAGTGTTCAGAAAGCAGGTTAGGGTTATACTTGAACAAAGACCAACTTGAGGGAAGACTCAGTTTTGTATACTGAAACAAATGCAATAAAATAATACAATCACAGCACTAAAGACTACAATAATAAATAAGAAAATAAGAGAAATCAAGCTTACTCTTAATTTTATTGTCTCCACTAGCTTTGGAGAATGTTAGCAATCCTGAGTATTTATCAGTCAAATGATTAACAAGTGTTCCCTCAGTAATTCTGTAGAGAACATATTTTGTTCAAAATTACTAACAAGTAGAAATTATTTCATGTATTTTAAACTATGTTTTAGTGTTCTTTTCCCACCACAGTATAACCCAATATATTTTCCCAATGCACTGTGGTGTAATTCTCATTCAAAAGGAATGATACCTACAAAGCAAATGTTTAATCTCTGCTGAGTGAGAGGTCACTTTCATGGGAAATTCATTTCAGCACAATTTCATATCTGTGATACTTAAGAATGATCTTCCAGGATCATAGACTGAAATAGAAATCTTCATGGGAAATTATACTACATTTCTCCTTAAGATTTAGGTCACTTACATTTTGAAGAACTATGTTTCTGTCAGAATGTAAAGGTGTCCTTAGTGAATTGAAAAGGGCACAATAATAAAACCATCTGAACTGGGGAATGTGTGCAATAGAAAATAATTTCAGTAGCACACAATAGTACATAAATTGAAGGTTAGATACGGAAGTATTATAACAACTTTTGAAGAGAAGAAAGGTACCAGACACATAACAGAAGTTATCCTATTATAACAAGAAAAAATAAAGAAAAAAGCTACTCAATGTAAGAGAAACTTATTTCTATAAATAACCTTCCTATGACCTCTGAATTTTTTTCAGACAGCTACTTTTTCTGAAACTATCAGTGAGAAAGCAGTGAGCATCTACAATAAACATTTGTTACTATTTCGCTATTCAAGATCATAAGGCTGCTGATAACTCAGAAGGATTCTAGTTAGGAAATCTCTCAGATATATTGCTTTTAATTGCTCTTATTTCAAGAGGCTCATAACAAGTTTCTTACAGAAGCAGCAACTCAGAGGAACATGAAAGAAAATTCTGAAGAGGTTTTGAGTACCTTATATCTATAGAAGATATATATATTAAAGGACTTAGTCAGCTATACTCCTTTGAACTCTATACTGTGACTCTTTTAATCCTAAAGGAATCAGCTCTAACTTTTAACTAGAAAAAAATGAAAACAATCTCACACTTTTTTTTTTATCTGAACCATGTAGCTTATGTTTAGAATAAAGACAGTAAAAACAGAAAGCATTTTTATCCTAAATATTTACTTAAAAGCCAATGTCAAGCTGTATTTTAGTTGAAAGTAATCTCCATATGAAACATATACAGCAATAAAAAGGTGACAATCTGTTTCAATATTTGATAATTATAGTTTTTAAATTTTCCAGGAATGATCTTCAAAGACCTGATTTTTTAATTGTTGAAAACTATTCAGTAGGTGAGTAAACAGAGTACCCATCTGTTTAATACAGCCAGTCTTCCACACTCACATTTTTTAGCTTTGAACTGTCTTGGGGGCCAGCGTTCCACCACCTGCTACAAACGTCCTAACTTAGGATGAATAACTGAGTAAACAACAGACCACTAGTCCCAGAGAAGAAGAGGTATATGTATGTCAGTGAAACATAAAGCTCTCACTGTAAATTGCAAGTGGATCTCTTATTATGTCTACAAAAAATCGCAAGGACAAATTTTATTCATTATCGTGTCAAAGACAACATCTGCCTTCTAGCAAAAAAAGTCAAGAATAAAACTGTTTAATACTTATTTCCTAATCACATTTCCATATACTAAGTTCCACTACTGTATCAAAAACAGCATCAGTTTGAGAAGAAGTCTGTGTTTGGCTGACATGATACTTCACAATGAATTACAGATTCATTCATGAGAACAAATATTTCTCTGAATGTTTACATCATCAGGCTCATTCATCCCATAGCTTCACACTAAGCATGTAACTAGGCTTTTTGGGTTATAATTTTTGTTGATATACCTCACACAGAAAATAGAATTTCTAATTTACATTGTCCATAAAAAATGGCCCATGGTTGTTTTATAATAAAAAAGTTACATTTGAAAAAATCCAATATCTTTAGTGGATTTTTAACTTCTCCCCCCCCAAAAAACCCACACCATTGTAAATTAAGGATTTCTTCTGGGTATATATTTAATAGATAAGTACATTCAGTTACTTTTAAAACAAAAAAGAACATTTAATCAAGATACTTCTAATCCTCATTGAAGTTTCTTAATACACTAAGATTAGAAATAACAACTAGAAGTAGTGCTGCAAATGTAGGGCATTGGCCCCAGCAGAGATACTGTACTGGATATAATGCATTTTAAAGTGGTGCCAGGAATTGCACGATTCAACAACTGAGAGGCAAGGCCTTTTAATGTTAGAGAACAACTTTTTACATAATAAAGGACCTTAAATGCTTTTAGGTAGTAATAAAAAAATTTTTCATCATCACATTCTACTTCTCAATTCTTCTAATGACTCTATGACAGCTGTTCTAAAGTAACTATTCTAGTTAAAAACTCTGCAAATTAAACAATTACTTCATTTGCACAAAAATATTTAAGCCCCATCTGAAAAGTAATAAGATTCTAAAAGGGCCAAGGTAATAATAATTAGCAAACTAACAAGTTAGGCCTGGTGAACAAGATCTTTATTTAAAGAAATACTGCAAACATCAAGAATAATTTCCCTTTTTCATTGTTTCCAATCAGCAGGGTTCACTGCATGCTGATTTTGAAGTCTTTTACTAGACACGACGCATGAAGTAGGATATTGTTATATACTTTTCATGTCGTGTAAGTTAGAAAGTCCTGAGATTAACAGAAATTCATCTTGTGGTTAAAGACTTCCAAAAATTGGCTAATTGTCCAGTGGATCTGGAAGTGCTCCCTCAGAGAATGGTAAGAGCTCTGCCTCACATTTAAGTGCTTCAACTGCACTCTACACAACTTGAGTTATCATAAGGATTATCTCAACCCACAGCGTGCTGTATTTTGACATATATTTGAATATCCAGACTTTAGGTAGGAAGTGTTTTCAGTGTCACTTCCCTCAGATAGAAAAGGCTTTTTCAGAATTACAACATTTTTAGAATTAAAAAAGGTATGAAGTTACAAGTAGGGTATACTGCAGCTGTTTTCTTTCCAAACATTTTTTTTTTTTTTTTTTTTAAAAAAAGCAACCCTCAATACGTAGCTACAAAAATTAGACATTTTCACTTACTGCAAACTTCACATTTTACAATCAGCAAAACAATCAATATCTGCCTCACTTTTCCCCCTCATTATGTATTTCATTTCAGTATCACCTACTGATTCATTTCTGCTGCCAAACTCAAACTTTGCACTGATTTATGACTGATTTATGAAGTTGGTTTAGAGTAATTTACAGTGATCTCCATGTTAGCTTTAGGACATGTCCTTCACAATATGTTGCTGTTATCACCAAATATTGCGTTATTTGCGGCTCTTTAGTAAATTTTCAATCCACCCAATCTAAATGGAAAATAACATTGACAAATATTCATACAGAAGTTCTACACTTCAGGTTGTTTTCTTAATCCTTTTTAAGGAGGAATTTGATATGTTTCCTTGTGTTACAACTCTACAAATATTCATATCAACATGAAACCACAAATTTTCAACTAAGTTCAGAATTAAGTCAATATTTACCATTATTTGGCTTACGTTTATTAAAACAGACAACAAAAAAAACCCACACCATACAAGGTCACACAAATCCTGTGGCAGCCTATTATTTTCAATTAAGATTTCATTTGAAACTATTACAAGTGTCCAGTGAAAACAGGCTTCTAGAAGCAACAGGTAGAGGACAAATATCAGTCAGTTATGCACATTCCTGCTTTGACATTAATTTAAATGCAGCAATGGTAATAGAGACTCCTCAGTCCTTACTAATATAAGTTAGCTTAAGTCAAACATTCAATTTTTTTTTCTGAGAATGGCATTTTCATTTCCCATATTTTCCCAATTCTTACTACTATAAGTTTCTAAATTCAAACAGAAGAAATTGAAGCTCTGAGAAGATTTGCAGTTCAATGGTTTAACAACATTCTGAAATGGTCTAAGTAACAGAAGTGTGGAACCCTTAAAAAGGAAGAAATTCTTCCAAATATCTTGGTGTTGCCATAAACTGCCAAGCAAGTATTTTGGGTATCCTAGCTGCATGTCTTCATTCTGATGATAAATGCTCTGATGCAGTTAAATAAACCAATTTATCCTTGAAGCTTTCCTTCTGTTTATTTTTATTGAGAGAAATAAAGGTCCTGATCAATCTAATCATGGATTCAACAATTAAGCAGATTACTAGATCTCTCCATCCTCTTTTTTCCCCATTTCAATAACTTCCTTATGTGCAGCATTCTCTATTGCACTCCAGGCAAGCCATCATACTTTTCTCATCTGCTTCAAGAGATGAATTTGGTAAACATCCTACAGCATATTGGCAGCAAGAACAAAGACTGTGAAAAGTTAATGGAAAACAGTGATGAACTCTTAACTTGAAACTATCAAGACAACATGTTGTTTGTTGTTTAACGCTTTTCATGAGAAAAGTCAAGCACCCCAGGATACCACTGGCCTTTTTGCCACAAAGGACACACTGCTGACTCATGACAAACCTCTTGTTCATCAGAACATGCAGATCCTTCCTCCAAAGCTCCTCTCCAGCAGGTGATCTCCTCACATATAGGGGTGCATGCAGTTATTCCTCCCCAGGTGCAAGACTTGCTCTTGTTGAACCTTACCAGGCTCCTCCCTGCCCAACTCTTCAATCTGTCCAGGTCTTGTCGAATGGTAGCACAGACTTCAGGTGTGTCAGCCACTCCTCCTAGCTTTGTATCTTCAGCATCTCCTTTAAGTCAGCACTCCATAAAGTACAATTTTTCACTTTAACTTCAATTCACAATTTTTATAGTTATGAAATATTTTCTAGAGAAATACCATTTGATAGCTGAATCCCAAGTCTCTAAATGCCCTAAAATTAAGTAATTTCCTAATAAAAATATCAATATTAATAAAACCACTGAAAACTGCAATTCTATCTCATTAGAGAAAGCCCTTACACAGGTATCCTCCCACTTAAGGTCCCAGTAAAGCAATAGCACCTGGGTAATTTCTGTAATATTCTAGTGCCTGCTTAGTGGGAACAACTCCTCTTATAATCTCTTCTTCAACTGGTATTCTTAACTTCAAGAATGCTTTTCCAGTCAGGTGGTATCATCCAAACAATTTGTAGGGCTCCTACGCTCAGAGGGAAAGAGTCAGTAGAGTCCCCATTGCTGCCCAGAGCCCACAGATGAAGCCTGTCAAAGTCAGTAAAGGAAAAAAGGCAACTATGCAACATCTTCACTGCAGAGATTCAGGACACCAAAGTTACAACACATTTATTTACACGGGTCTAAGTAGAACAACACTTCACATACAAGTATAACCTGAAGGACAGATGAAGCTAACAGGCTACTGTCACTCCCAGTCGACAGATAACTTCCAGCCCAGACTTTCACACGGTTATCCATAACAGATTCTCAACTGCTGGGACCCTGAATTCAAATCTCTTCTCTACTTTTATTAAAATGAGAATCCTGTAAAGCACAAGAAGGATGACACTGACCATTACAGACATGCTTCAAATTTTTTTTATTTTTTTATTATTTTTTTTTTTTTTAAAAAAAAAGAAAACTTATCCTCCCCAAGCAGGATAAAAAAAAAGCATACGCACTTATACTTCCAATGCAAAGTAGTTATAACAAGTGTCACTCAAAGATAACGGGGGAAATCTCAGAGACAGATCACTTTCTCAGTAAGTCTAAGTCAGTTTTCAGGGGTAATCACTAGCCTGGTTTAACATTTAGAAAATTGTGGCTGAAAACGCTGGCCAGTTAAGGAGTTGTCCAAGTGATCTAGTCACATAAAACAAAGCTTCCATTAGAAATATGGTTAAAATGTGTGGAAAGAAGCAATTAATTTAAGTAATGAAATAAGACTTTTCCTACCAGGTTTGTGACAGTGAAGCACTGGTAGACGAGAATCTCTTTTTACACTGCAACTGCACACTTTGTAATGTTTCTTATAGGAGCTACACAAACTGAGAAAACTTCAGGAAACTGAGTTTGACTCAAAGATGAACACAGATCAAGGACAAAGTTTACATTTAGTAATATTAGTTTGATCTTTTGCTATCCTGCACATGCTTTTCACAAAGTATTTTTATTCACTCAGCTGGGAATGCATAGCAGTTTCTACAGAATTTATAAGAAAAAAATGATAACTGAGTGAATGATTATGGTAATCATATCAGTATTCCCAGTTGATATTAAATGGATTAAATCCCAAGCTCCCTCCTATTGAAAAAGCACTGCTGTAAATGAGTACACTGTCAACCATTTCAAACATCACTTACAGTCCGCATTTGAACTAAAAACTACTCTGAACTTGCATTGGGTGTACTCTTAATATATTGTTATCTGAATTAATAATAGTGATAGTTCTTTACCTCATATATATTGAATATTAAATTTTCTTTTAACAGAGCTATACAAAGCATGACAATGTCAGTGCGTTGCTGAACTAAAACAGTTAACACTTTAATCCTTCAGTGTGACACCCAAAACAGAAGTAAAAATATTGTTATCTTTTAATGACTGCTTGACTGTTGTACAGAGATGTTTCTCCCCTAACTGAAATTCTGAAAACGGAATTTAAAGTCAAAATATGAATAATGTAGATGATGCTAACAGATCTTTGCTCCACTGGGAGCAGGACTGAATGAGCAAGGGCAGTGGAGTTAACAGGATAAACACTGCTAGTGTTTAAGGTTCTAGTCAAAAGCCTGTGCCCATTTACTGCAACTCAATAGATGCATAAACTTCAGTAAGGAATAACGAACATCAGAGAAGACCCATCAAAAACCACTCCTGTTATCAAATAAGAAATGATATCTTGCCACGGTAGAACATTAATAAAAGACAAGACATGGATTTGAGTTGCCTTTAGCTCTTAACATTTAAAAAGTGTTATTTTTTGCTTATATAAGCAGGCTTGAAGTTGTCTTTTGCCGATTCTGAGTTAAGATTACAGGTAGCAACTAATCTTTAGGATACTCTCTGAACACATTAACTTCATGCCACTTATAAATTAGCAACTGCAGGAGACTATTTTGAGGAGATAAAATTTGATCACCGTACAGACAAGAACCAGCTAAAATAATGCAATAAGTCTTCATATTACTGTTCCATAATATAACACAGACTTCTAACGTTCACACTTCCGGGAACTGTACCAATAGATGTAGTGTAAATACCTTAGAAGAAGCAAAGAAAGATGTTTTTTTAGACACAATTACTGTGCACGTGGGAAGAAGTAATACGCAAAGACCCACAGATCTATTAAAAAACCATATTCAGAACAAAGCAGTAGAGGCAAGTAGAATCACTAAATCATAGAATCGCCAATGTTGGAAAAGATCTCCAAGATCATCTAGTCCAATCATCCACTTGACACTGAAGTTTCCTACTAAACCACATCCCTCAGTACAACATCTAAATGTTTACTGAACACTTCCAGGGACAACGACTCTACCAACCCCCAGGACAATCCTTTCCAATACCCGATCACTCTTTCAGAGAAGGTGGCACTGCTGTGCTTGCCCTTCTGACAACAGCATTGTTCCTGATGTAGTTCCTAAGCAAGAATGAACAGCAGCAGAAATACACCTAGCAAGTCTCAAACCAAGTTATTGGGCACATATTGTTAATGGTACAAAAAGCGCATATAGTTTTGTCCACCTATTTAATAGGAAGTAAATATTTAAGTATTTAAGCCATTTTCTTATAAACTTAAAGATAGTTGAATATCTCTACATAAGCACTGCTTTCACCAGTGGAACTCATTTGCTAAGAGTTTTGTTTGTTTTTTTTTTTTAAAGCTGTACATAAGGAATTTTTAGCTAAGCATGTTTATACACAGAACATTTGAGTGAAATGGTTCCTAGCCGTTATTTCCTTAGTATGCTTTAAGAATATTTACAGAAAGCGTGAATCCTCATTAGAAAAGTCTGATAGGACTACTAATAAGCCCTGTAAAACACGAATATCACTTCAAGTAAACTAAGCATTACAGCTATCTAATCAAAGTTGAAATGAAGCTGTATGACTTGCTAACTCATTTTGCAGCAAGGAGCAGATTATTCCTCAGTTTTATTGTTGTATTTTCTCATATGTTCATCTGATTTGAATACATTTCTTAGATTAGCTAGGGTATTAGTGAACAGTCATACAGTAATTTCTAATTAGCATTTTTAAACCCTTCCATTTTGAATTAAACATGCATAAAGTCTAATCTTTGTAACAGCAATTAGAATCACTTAAGTTCATTTTATCCTAATGAATGTATTGTTCTAAAATGTAAATGTTCTAAAATGTATCTAAAATTGCTTATCGACAGATTTCACAGAAGAGTAACTAGAACTATAGAAGTAGTAATGGTAATACATACTTGGAAAACTTTAAGTGATAAGGTGCTGTGGGGTTTGTTTGCATGTGTTATTTTTAAATTTTCTGATTTAAAATCAACATCAGTCCCAGATAGATGTGACAGCAACCTAGCAGCTTATCCCAAATAGTTCAGTATGATTAAGATTGATAGACCTATCTGCAACAGAGGGCATTTTGCCACAGATTTATGGCTGTGACATTTCTGCTTTTTAATAAAAAAACTGAAGATTCTTATTCCTATCTCTCAACTAATACAAACTTCAAAAACAATGATGAGTTAGAACAAATGTAAGTATCATTGTGCAGACTGGTAGGGCACTACTCACTTGCTGTTTTTAAATATAAATGAAAACTCAGCTGAAGAGGAAGTCAAAGCCAAAGAATGTACAAGACCATACTTAACAGCTAGCTAGAATAGCACAGATGCACTGAACCCAAGAAAAAGCTAGACGAGAACCAGATGCAGTATCTACTCTAAATGAAGATAGATCTGATCAATTCATATTGCAATGATGTAGACTTAATCCAAGGACTGAAGCAAACAAGTTGCCTTACTATTCAACACAAAAGCCTGAGAAAAAGTGCTCTGCTAGATAGCTTGTCTTTCAACCAGCGCAGGAGACAACATCTGCAGCTTGCATAACCACCACAGAGGCTGTGCCATTGAGGCTATTTATTCGTCACTGGAAAGAGTCCAGCTTTCCAGCTGCATGTTTCTAGAATGTAATGGTGATGTGAGCAGGCTACCCAGCCAGCAGCAAGAACTGGCAGCTGTGCAACCCCACAGCACAGTACTGCCCCTGCTAGCAGCTGGCTACAGGTTGCAGAACAAATTTGCAGGTTTTAAAGACTTGACCAGTCACAGTTTCCATGCTAGAACTTGCCTTTGATCCACCTGAGCTTTCTTTTACTTGGCGTAACTGCGACAATTTTTCTCACTGACCAGGTGTCTATTACTGACTTATTTTCCTTCTATTCATATGGTACAAAATCAGCTGTAGATTGTAGTAACAAGCATTTATTGCAAATATATCATTCTACGAGACAATACAGTGTATTGTATACAGTGTCAGTACAGCAGAGGCTTCAAGAAAGGTGGAACAGCTCCAGATTGAACATATGCCTCCTACGTAGGCATAGGATGATGAGGAATGGAGTGTGTGTCTGGCAGTGGAAGCTGCACAGCTACAATCAAATGTGGTCAAATAAGGAAGTGCAAACATCAGTGAGGAAAACCAATCCCAACAGTTACCCCAATCCATAAGAGTAAGATCACTAGGAACTCTAATAGTAATTTGTGTGAAGTATTATTACAGTTCAGGAGACAAATTAGCAGCTAGTTAAGCTATAAGCTTTCAAGTAGAAAGACTAAGGCATTTTGTTTCTATAGCTGTTTCCATTTTCTTCAATTTCTACTCCAGAAAAAGAATACTCTTACTTTTAGCCCAAATAAGATGATTTCCCCCCCTCATTCTTCCCTCCCCCTCCCCCCCCCCCCCCCCCAGAACCCTAGGCAGTGACATGCTAGTTGGAATCTGCTCTAATATAAAGAAAAAAAAATCAAATCAAAGATACATATACCAAAATATTGTAGCTACTATCAGCTTGAATTTTTTTTTTTTTTTTTTTTGTAATATTAAAAAGAGACCTCAAAATTAGACTGGCATTTGAAAGTGATATAGGAAATAAGAGTTTTGATAACAAAAAAGAATGTGTTCTTGCTTTTACATTAACTATAATTGTAGACAGACATTAATACTTTTTCACTGCTTTAAATCTAACCACTAACCTAAAGTTGATTGCAAGAAGTGTCCGAAGTTTCTGGCTTTCACAACACTACTTTGAAGCTTCCTTATTATTATGGTAACTGCCCACACAGTGCGTAGTGTAGGCCTCCCAACAATCCTACTAAGTGATCCTACTTCTACAGCTTTGACCTTCAATTCTACATACAACACCACATCCTCAAGCTTGTACTATCAACTACATCTTCCTTGACAACGAAGAAGGAAAAAGCATTCGCACATCCAAGGCATCCTACACCAGTTAGCACAAATGAGGATCTTACACTACCTCTCAGACCAAACACTTTGCAGACTGTTTCTGCAGCTTCTGGATCATAAATAGCAAGCTGGGATTTCGCCCAAACAGCCCCATGAACAGCCCACAAAATCTAGTCATACAGATGCAGAACAGAACAAGTTCACCTTCCTTTGGCTGGCGGCCTTCAGCAATTTCTGTTACTAAACAGCATGCAGCACTTAGCTTGTAAGAAATGGCCAAGTAAGGGTGATGCTAACTAAGTTCAACACTGACAAAGTGGGACAAGGTTGGAATGAATTTCCCATTTTCTGTACAGTGTTATGATATTGTTGAAGGATTTCTGAGAATATTCAGAAAACTAATTATTAAGAGAATGGAGACATGTACATTTAATGGTTCAAAACATTATTATTTATCCTTCACACACCTGCATGTATATATTGTTTTGTTTTTTTTGTTGTTGTTGTTGTTGTTGTTTTTTGTTTTTGTTTGTTTTTTAGGGCTGGGTTCCTCTCCCTATCCCAGCCCCTTCCCCAAAAAGAAAGTTAGTTCTTAATAGTTCAATGTCTTATGCTTCTATCCGTCCTAAATAACTTCAGTGAAAATATTTCCATTAATATTTCAGTTAGGCTTCACAGCAAGACATCTCAGATTTCATTGTTTTCATAAGTACATGAAGAGGTCATTAAAATGCTTGGAATGTAACAATTTGCTGATAACACTTAGGTGCAAGCATTACCTCAGGATCATGCATTTCATACAAACTATATATGGAACAGCAAAAGAACACCTTTCCCCTTTACATCAGGGATCAAAAAGTCTGTCTTCTGTATTTTGTCTACTCAATAGTGTTTTTGTTCTGGGTTCATACACTGGTTAGCACATAAGATTTTAATAGAAATTAAGTTCAGGAAGTTCATCAGAATTCAGGATTTCAGGAATTAAGTTAATCAGAAGCACAAGAGATGTTCCTTTTTTTCTCGCTACTATTGAATGTAGAACATGGTTACCTTTAAGAGCTTTGACATGCAAATGTCAGTACATAAAGTATCAACAATCAATTCTCAATCAACAGTGAAGCAACTTAAAGATTAAAAAAAAATACATATATTAAGCAATTACAGAAAAAAAAAAAAAAAAAACAAGTAAAAGGAGGAAAAGAAAAAAGAACTATAAAAAGTATAGAAAACCACAGAGGCTTTCCCCACATTTTTTGTGGGGAAGAAGTGTTGGCAAGTAACAAATGGCAGTATAAAAGAGACACAAGAATACAATACCTTATCAGATCTGATCACAGTTGAATTCAGAATTGATTCAAGTATGAATCAATTCCAAAAGGTATGTCAATGTCAAGCTAGACAAAAACATGAAAATTAACATTTCAGTAAGCTTGACATCAGTTTCCTAGGGATTTTCACATGAAAAGGTCACGAAGTTCATCCAAAAGGTTGTTAGGAATTTCTAAATCTATGCTCCCATCACATAGAGTGAGCATGCTGAATTTAACTAATAAAAGCACCTTTATTCTCTCTTCAAGATCTGAATAATTTGGAGAATTTCATGCAATTCTAAGAACTTTATCTAGTATATAACCCCATAATATCAAAAGAAATACATATCAAGAGTATTTCTGCCAATAGCTGTCTATACATGACAAATCCAATTTTTGAACAAACTAAGTAAAAGCTTAGGTAATCTAGAACATTAATATGCTTCAGTAGTAATGAACAAAGGATCTGTTTTCCTTAGACAGGAAGCAGTGTTTTGAAAAAAAGAATTAGTGAAAACTGTCAAGGAAAACAATTAAGCAAATCCATAGAATATACACAAGGACTGAGGGGTATTGAAGTTGTTAGTCAATGCTCAGATGAACATGAGCCAGCAGTATGCCCAGGAGGACAAGAAGGCTAACAGCATCCTGGCTTGTATCAGAAATAGCGTTGCCAGCGAGATCAAAGTGATCACTGTTCTGTACTTGCACTGATGATGCTGATCTTGAGTACTATGTTCAGTTTTGGGCCCCTCAGTACAAGACGTTAAGGCCCTGAAGCATATTCAGAGAAAAGCAATGAAGCTGGTGAGGAATTTGGAGCACAGAGCCTTATGAGCAGTGTGGCGGAGGGAACTGGGATTCAGTCTGGAGAGGAGGAGATCTTACTGCTCTCTACAATCCCCTGAAATGAGGTTGTGGTGAGATGGGAGTCAGCCTCTTCTCCCATATAACTAGAGAGAGGAATAGAGGGAATGGCTATAAGTTGCACCAGAGGAGATTCAGATTGAACATTAGAAAAATATTTTCTCCAGAAGAGTGGTCAGGTGCTGGAACAGGCTGCTCAGGGAGGCGCTGAAGTCACAGTCCTTAGAGGTGTTCAGTAAACATTTAGATGTTGCACTAAGAAAACGGTTTAGCAGGAATTGGTGATAGGTGGACAGTTGGACTAGATGCTCTTGCAGATCTTTTCCAACCTTGCTTTTCTATGATTCATATGGTGCATAGACACCAAATGCACACAAAGCTACCTTTATGGTGGTTTGCTCATAGGGATCACATGCCTCTTTCAGTTCAGATGATTACAATCATGCTGCTATGAATGCACTTCACTTTAAAATTGGTTTATTTAAACAACGTGAGCTATCAACACCTCTAAAACAGTACCTAAAATTAAGAAAAAAGAAAATTATGAATCTGTCAGATATTAGGCCCTAGAATTAACATTTCCTAGTAAGAAGAGGACTCCTGTTCTGATTGTCTGTCTTCAGATTGAGACAGACAACACTAAATTTTACTACTGTCCCCAGAAAGAAAACTGTTCAGGAATCAAAAAACATGTGATGAAAAGAATTAGAAACAACTTCCATTAGATCTATTTATAGCTCTGTCTCAAGACTGCTAATTAGACATCTTCAGGACTTTCCCTCCTGTTCCATCATATTTTTCCTGTCTGTGTCTAAAATGAATATGGCAGCTATGTGGAAGAACTTATGTTACATTTCAGTTTAATAAATGCCTACATAACACAATAGTTCAAGAGAAGTTAATTGGAAAAAGCTTAATTAGCTTGTAAGCATTCTAAAGATGTGAAGTGCAATATCAGTGCGAAATACTAATAACCACTCTGGTCATTCAACTTTGAATTACAACTTCCTTTTTTTCCTTGCAAACAAAATACCTCCACTACCATAGTAATGAAGCTGATATTCAGGAATTGTCATTTTGGAAAATCAACACTGATCACAAGATTAAAATTTAAATACAAATAACTTTTAGTGAAGTAAATGCTTCCCCAGATCCTCCTCCAAGAGAAAGCTAGTCTCCAGACACTGCATAAAACATGCCCAGAACTTTAAGTTGCTGTCTTTTGTTAAATCAGATGTTTTTAGGCCTTTCATTGCCTAGTTTCAGGTCCATACTGATCCATGACCAGTACTCCAGGTGTTACCTCATAACTGTTGAATAAAGGGCAAGGATCACCTCCCTTGACCTGCTGGCATAGCCTTGCCTAATGCAACCTAGGATACTATTAAGCTTCTTTGTTGCAAGGGTACATTGCAAACTTGCACTGAGCTGTGAATCCACCAGGACCCCAGATTTTCTACAAAGCTGCTTTCGAGTTACGTGCACTCCAGTCCATACTCTATACACATGCACAGGATTATTCCTACCCAGGTGCAGAACACTGCACTTCTTGAACTTAAATGGGGTTCCTGTCAAGTTTTCCTCCTTTTTGACATGGCTAATATGCAAAGTTTTCTTGGTGTAAAACATGCTTTTCTGATCCAAGCACATGAACTTGTATAATGCCAGCTACCTAAATTTACAGTTGAATGTCTGAAACCTGTATGTGATCATACAGCAGCTAATTGATTTCCACTTGGGGACTGATCCCATCAGGAAGCTAAGGACTACACAGATGCTCTTAGTGCCAGTGGGGTTGGGAAGAGAACCACAGGTGAAGACAGGTGAAGAGCATTATACGTGGATATAAAGGCAGTTTAGTAAATAAAAATGTGGAAGGGAGAAAAGTAATGCAAGAGCAATTGTTTACCACCAGCCATTCAAGTCCAAAGCAATAAAGAGAACCTAAAGAACTCTGCTCCCTGACAGTGTTTTCTTTTTTGGCTGCACATGACATTATATAGTATGGAATATCTATTTGGTCAGCACATGACATTATATAGTATGGAATATCTATTTGGTCAGCTGTCCTGGCTGCATTTCCTTACAGTCTCCTGTCTACCTCTAACCTTTGGGCTGACACTAAAAAACAATGTCCAGCAACAGTTAGAACACTCTACCTGTTGCATTACTAACAACCTTTTGGTAACAAGTCCAAAATAGCACCACTTTAGTAAGTATAAGGAAAATTAACTCCAGTCAGTCAGACCCACTACTGCATGTAGACAATTCTACTTGTTTTGAAACTGTAAAACTCTTCCATGTGTTTGAAAACCTCACTGAAGTTTAAAGCCAAAAAAAATCCAAACAAAATCAACACACCACCAAAACCATACTACAAGCCCCTCCTCCAATGTACTTAATTTTCACGAACTTCATATAAAATCTCATCTTTATACATTTAAATTATTTGTGTAACTATAGTATAGCTAAATTACTTATCTTTTCTCAAAACAATTTATCCATTACCGGTTTAACTGCTCAGCATCATTACATCCTCAAAGAAATTATCTTTTCCCATGTAACTTCCTCCCAAAAACTTCCTATCACCTCTCAATGCTCCAACAATCTTCAAGGCTTATTGGAGAAAAAAAAAAAAAAAAAAAAATAGGACCACCTTCCAGAAACCAGGCTTTCTGGCAAAGCAGAAATCTTATTAACTTAGCTGGTCATCTAGCAATGATCTCAGTAGTTGTTAAAAGCATACATTAAGAACATTTCATAAATATGTTAACAATAATGATTCTAAAGCTTGTTTACTTACTTGGAACCCTCCTGAAAAGGTCTAGATCAGGGCCACTTCAGTCAGATTTCTGTAACACTGAAGCCCCTTTGATAACATCAGTCAACAAGAGCCTTGCACATGGATGTCATATAAGTAAAATGTGAATTCCAATACATAAAAATAAACTTTCCTTTTTACTTTGACCACTATTAAATAACAGGACTGGCAGACATCATAGAACACTGGCTGAAATGCAGATAATCATGACAAGAAACAGGTAAGAAACTTTAACTATCAAAGTGTACATCCCAATGAGAAGCTTCAAAGCATTATCTAAAATCCGTGACAAAGATCAAGCATGCAAGACAAAAATATTAGTCTCTCCTAATCTAAAGTTCAATATAAGCAGTTTTAATAAAACATCTCTCCTTCATAACCTCAGAAAAAAAATCCTTGAATAGGAGAGGCTCAAGAACATATTTTCAATAAAATAAAAACTGTAGTATCGTCTTCAAAAGATACTGGGTTAACATATCCTGTATTTTCTTAGCTATTGTACACAATTATAGGTTGAGAGCCATCTCAACTGCTTCATCACATCTAAGACTCAAATCTCACATCCCCAGTTCTCACACAGATCTCAAAACAATACCTGAGTGTCCCAGATGGATTTACTCATTTTCTGTAATGCATTTATTCCCTTCACAACTTGGCTTACATGAAGATTGTTATCATCTTTATTTAAAGATAGCATTCTTGTGCTTCTTTTTGCTAGGAACCAGAGCAACAAAAGGATTTGTCTCTCACTGTGTTGACTTTCATGTTATATTTTTAAGGAAATTTTGTCACTCTAGTTTTTCTCTAGGTTTTCTCTAGTTACTCATAGAGAAAACCCACACATTTCTGCAATTAATCCCTTACCTCATGTCTGGCCCTTCAAGTAATGCATTCTTAATTTGTAGATACTGAAGTGACTCCAGTACCCTAGTAATTGGCTTCATAAAGCACTATACCCTTTAGACATACTTAACATATATTTAGGAACATAGGAAGCAATTCCTCAACTTCTGTGGCCAACCAGTTAAGTTTTATGAGACTGAATTTTGTACTTTCAGTATATGTATGGAAGGTAATCTCATAGCAGGGACCTAAAAAAAGCAAACAAACATAAAAAAGAACAGACAGAAGTAGAAGCCATCTTCTTCCCTGCTCTCCTTCAAGGTGAGAAAGTGAGCATGAAAGGGTGAGTTACGGGGCCTTAAGGGAATGTAGTAGTGAGTGGATCAGATTTAGAGAACAAGCACATCTAATACCTATGGATGTTAGTAGGAAGTAGCACAAAATGAGAAGATCCACTCAAGTTGTAACCACACAGGTACAGTTATAGAAAATTAACAGAAGAATCAGTCCAGCATCATCTCCCACAGCTCAAGACAAGACAGTATTCAGTATCATACACTAGTATATAGATTAGTATTTAGTAGCATACACTACTAAAATCACAAGTTAAGGCATTGGTAACAACTGCCATCTTCAGTTTTGAATCTGCCTCTCACAATATTATACTACTGCAGACTCAGCAGTCACAACTGACGTTAAATTTCAAAGTGCCTTTCTACACATTCCATGTCATCTTTCCCCCAAGGCCATGAATACTGCCAGTATGTCAATGTGAATTCAACTGCAATCATAAAGACATTTGTATGTTTTCTCCACTTAACTTTTGTGCTACACCAACTAGAACATGAGCTACTCCTCAAGTCCATGGGGGGAAGGAGAAAAGCAAGCTAGAGAAACAAACAGGAAAAAAAATTGCCAGCACTGACAAGGATTCATAAGTGAAGAGTTCAGGAAAAAAACTACGCCAAATAAGAGCATTAATAGAAAAACAAATCACAATATTGTGGCACTAGATATGTTCTTCAAGTAGACTATAAAGAGCACTGCAAATAAAATACTAATTCAACAGTATACACTGGATGTTCAAGTTGACAGTACATACCCCAAGAAATTTCATTTGCTTTGCAGTACTGTAGCAATTGGACAGATCAATACAATGGGAAAAACATTACAACAAAGGTGCGATGACAGAAGGACTTACACAATAGAAAGATGCCATAAAGGAAGGGAAGTAGTGTGTTCACCCATATCAGAAGATTCCAAGTTCAGAGTAGAAAGCTTCACCAAGAAGGGATCTCCAAAAAGAGATCTTGTGGCAGTCAGTCCTTAAATGAGGTCTGAGAGGGGTGGAGCCAGGCCCTTCCCTTTCCAGTCACACAGATCAACTGCCTTCACCTGCGCTCCCAGGGCAGACCAGGTCCTTTCCCCAGGCACTCAATCAGTGGTTCAGCAGTTCCTATACAAGTACTTTGCTATAAACACTCATAAAAACAAAAATATGATGAAAAGAGAAGTGTGTGTAAACCTCAAAGATAATACTAATAGAAGTTACAACAGTTATAAGTGAAGTAAGTACAAATGCTACAGTCTGGTGGCTCCTGACATTTGTCATACACAACACAAACAAGTTGAACATACAATCAATACAACACTTGTTGAATCACCAGAGAAAAATTTCAGTGAGAAACACTGTAATTTATACAGAAGGTAGCCAACTACATGCAGAGGCTTTCACTGATACAGCAACAAAACCCTTTACCAAGGAGGAAAAACTAAGGGTAGAACTTCGGGCAGTTAATCTCTACTTTGGTAGAAACAATGAAAATTTACAGTTAAATACATTAATAAAAATAAGAGTAGCACTTCAGCAACAGAGTTTTTATGTCAGTAAATGATGAGTTCAAGAAACTGAGTCCTCTCATAACAGCATTCACAGCACAGTCAACAAGCACTGGTTACATAAGCACCACTTACTTTTTCTGATGTAATACAATGCAAGAACAGCGATGATAGAGTAGTAGCAAAGTCCTAGGTTGCAGAAAGTGAAAGTAAGCTTAAATACAGCAGCTACAAACACAGAAACAAAGAAAAGGATTTACTGATTCTTAGAAGACCTTAAGTACACAATAATCTACAGCAAAATACCCTTTCCTCCACTGCCAATCCTTAAATGAGTTCTGGGAAGGGACTGATCCTGGCTCCACCCCTCCCGGTCATTTAGGCACACTGCATGCAACTGAGTTCCCTTGGGTTGGTCCTTCCCACTATGTGCTCAATCGCTGGTTCAAGCCATGACTTTGCATTTCCACTACACCTGATTATTTGAAAGATAGGGTCAAAGGCTGCAGACCACAACAAGCAACTCCTATGAATGCTACAGGACTTTTGGAAACATGTGCCATTAAGAACCTTTGCCACTTCAGTTTTGAACTTCAACACTACACCTCTATGGTCGTTATGGCCATTAATGGTATGCAGTGAATCAGCTGGTAACTTTGAGTGCAGCTCATTATTAATATAACATTTATAAAACTCAAAGGTGTTAAGAAGCAAAAGCTTATGTGCTTTTGTTCACTAGCATTTGAGCAAAATGAAATGCTTTAGCTATGCTACTAGGCAGTGCTGCTATACAAGTAGCTGGATGTTCAAAGCCTTGCTGATTCTCATTAATGCACCAAAGCATCCATCTCATTTTTGTGATTTGCATCCAAACATTTTACTTATTTTTGCCAAACACTACCTCATTTTTGCAATTGCTATACCAAGGAGTAATTGCTAATTTTAGGTTGATTTATTTACAACAAACACTGATGTGTTTACTTAAAGTGATTGACAAACCACACAAATCATCAATGCCTGAATTTTTGGAAGAGCTTCAACATGCCTTTCAATACATTCTCACTGCTTGGAGCTTGATAACTAATAATACAACAAATGGTGCTTGGAAAGAGTGCATTCACAACTTTGAAGGCTTTAAAAAATAACTCTCAAATAGTAATCCTTTGACAAAGTGTTTTGCTTGATGAATTGGAAGAGAGATACTCCAGAACCCAGATTCAGAGGGAGTTGCAGGAAGATGAATAAGACCAACTCGCTGAAGAACAAAGGGAAAATAAGACTGCAGAAAATAAGAATGTGTTCCAAGAAGCTGTAAGAAGAATATCTTTAGTTTGTTCAGACTAAAGAAGGTAGGTTCCATTTGTTACGGAAATTCATGTACCAATGTTAAATTTGTGATTCAAATGACAGCAAAGATTATCTACAGGAGAACAACAACAACAACAACAACAAACACTTCAAAATGGCTAACTCTCACATAGTTTAATGTCACATCAACATTCAATATTAATGATATATTTTCTCTTTCAAATGGAAATATGTTGTTACACCTGTTTTATAGCTACCTTTCTTACTCCACTATTTCAAGGTACACTTGGATCTGAGAGACGAGATGTCTCAGAAGCACAGGCAAGCAAACTGCACTCAGAGCAGCAAAGAGGGTTATGGGTTTTATTCAACATACATTCATACACACATAGGCATTCATTTTAAATTATCCCCATAAGTGGGAAGCAGAAAATTCCTTAGCAAGAGCACTGTGTAGTGTTTAACTGCCTGCTAAGTTAAATCACAATAACTTTTCATGTGTAGATATGGCAGAAAGTTTAGCTGATTGGAGTAAGTGCTCTCCTTATAAATGCTGATTTCCGTAAAAACTAATTCCTTTAGGGATGCATCAGCTATTACTAGAGACAGACTGCTATATATTCTATTGCTGTATTCTGTATGAGTTCAGAGCTGCAAGAGCATACTCTGTTGTGGCAGGATACAAGCACATGAGAACAGTAGCTCTGTGCCTTCTGGGCGTACAGTGGTACCTCACAACCAACAGGCTGTAGGTATAAATACACATGGACTAATTCTAGTAAGCATTATGAGTTCACCTTTATGAAGGCAACTGGGCAATGTACAGTTTCCTTTTCCTTTCTCCTGCTTTTCCCTTTCCCTTCACTTTGGCAGCCTACAGCTTCCTTAGAAGGGCAGCACTAAGCTCTGCTCTCTGCAACAGCAACAGGACCCAAGGGAATGGCATGGAGCTCCATCAGGGGAGGATCAGGTGGGGGTTAGGAAAAGGTTCTTCACCAGAGGATGGTGGGCATGGAACAGGCTTTCTAGGGCAATGGTCAAGGCCCCCAGCTGCCAGAGTTCAAGGAGTGTTTGGACAGTGCTCTCAGACATACTATCTGATTTTTGGGTGGTCCTGTGTGAAGCCAAGAGTTGGACTCAATGATCCTTGTGAGTCCTTTCTGACATGGGATACTCTGTGAGTGAATCTGCATCTGAGTTAGTCTAATTTCTACACTGTCATGTGTTCTGTTTTTAAATCCTAAGAGAGAGATCTTGTTGAATCTATTTTTTTCTCACCTAAAGAGGAAACAGATGTGGCAGTCCTCTTACTGAGAAAACTTTTTTCTTTGTTTGCAAGTTTTCAGGCTTCAGCATTTCAGAACACTAGCTAATTAAAACTACTGAGTACATTTGAATACTGCATCTGGATAAGATTAACGTAAAACAGAAACATATGATGTATACATGATGTCTGACTAAGTTATTTCCAAGCCCTAGTACTTTCTTTAAGGAAATAATTTCAAACAGCCTTTCAAACCAAAGCATTTATTTTAACTATATGCTCTGCAACAGGAAACAAAACTGCCTTTGTTATGATCAGAGAAGTGTTATGTTTAAGAAATGTGGAAACTCTTTCAATGTATAATGCTAGAAAACAAAATAGCATTGATAGGTTGTATATTGCCTATTTATAGTGACTCCTTCAGCAGGACTGTGAAACAAAACCAGGACAGTTTTTTTTGTCCATGTTTTTTAGAGGATGGTATATCTAAAAGCAATGAACTGGAGGAAGTAGGACTGGAGAGGAGGAACTTAACCAATACAGGCTAGTTTACCAACATATTTATTGGGTAGTTTGAATAATTTAAAGTGTATTCTACTTCTTGGAAACAAAGTCATAATTCCAATTTTAATTAATGTCAGCTTTAACTAATGTATACATGTGTGTGTATACAAAGATCAATATATACACATAAAACAAGCAACAAACCAAGCAGAGCTAATTGTCCTTGAAGTTCAACCTTTGAAACCCCAGAATATACTGTGTTAAGAGCATAGCACTGTCTTGTCTTACACACTGACTGGGAAGAGTTTATGAGATGAACTTATTTAAGTCTTCATTTTATCTTTCTGTTGCTCTTTTCTTAAGTTTTGGATAGCCAACCATTTTATGTAATCTGAAGTGGACCATTTCTTGCCTTCTGCCTTTTGAAAATTAAGTCCATCCAAAAGGAGGAGTAAAATATTTAAAAACTGTGTTAAACTTTGCATACCTAGCAAGCTCACTGCTACTACAAACTGTAAACTATGGTGTAGCAACAAAGTATAGTTGTGTGAGCATGTTCTCATAACACAGCTGCAACTTGACACAAAAATGAAGCTCCCTATTTGTTTTAAATCCTGATGTCCTTCCCTGATGACAGTAGTTGTCCACTTCCTGAGGAAGTCTAAGGCCAAAGCAGAATTAATCTAAAATTGCCAGACTGCCTGAAACCAGTAGCCCAAAAGAGAATCGTGCGGGATCCTACCAGTACTACTGAGAGACCAAGGAGATCTTCCATAAAAAGACCAACTAAAGCTTTCCAGAGCCCATCCAGACCTCAATAGAGGGGGCAGGTGCTAGAGCTAAACAAAATAGGCAGGAAGGAAACAGGGGCAGGTGAAAGCATCAGACTGGAGTTGTAGGTTAGGGAGCAGAAACATGCATTATGCACCAGTAAGCCTTGAGAATGATGGACTTCAGCCCTTCTGAAGTCAGGTGTTACCTGCACAGCCAGTAGAATACACTGTTGCTCAGAATGGAATTCACTAAACTAAATTCGGAAATCTCTGTGTGAGATAGAAGGGCAAAAGAAAAGGTTTATTGCTATAAGCCAACCAGTCTTTCCAGAAGGAACATAGAATCATAGATTCAAAGAATCCTCAGAGTTGGGCATTAAGTTGTACACACTATGTGTTTTGTTATTTTTTTTAACTACTTCATGTTAACCTTTGAGACTGTGGCAGAATTGCCAAATGATTTGCAGTTCCTTAATCTACAACTCTGCTGTGTAAAATAAAAGGCTATTTATGCTTTAATAAACTAGCTAATAACCATCTCTGGTAATTAATCTTGGAAAACTGATGAAGATCAAAAACAAGTGAAGAAGTTAATCATCCTTGATCAATACTAAAACCAGGCAGCCACAGTTTACCTACAGTTTACTTACTGAAGTTCAGATGGCACAAAGGGCAGAAAGAAGAAGTGGTAGGAATGCAGCTGAAGAAAAATATTTTACGTTGAAATAAGAGCCATAACAAAAGAGGCTAATTGTGATGTGTATGATTCCCCTACTCTACACGTAAGTCAAAGGCACTACTTCACAATATACCTAGGAGCAACCTGGCAAGTTTTCATTACCTAAAGTAGGTTCATTTGGTGTGGTTAGATGTGAGTTTTCTGTGTGTACAGTTTAAAATGTACATATGAGGCTGTATCCCATGAAATAGTTCCTTTTTATATGTGTTCCAGGGTGTAGCATGTTGTATTTCCCATTATCCAATAATAGCATGGGATGTGCAATATCTTAATCTTTAGATCCTCATGTTCTGGAAAATATACATCTTTTCCTTCAGGAGATGTAATGCGTCCAGTCTAAAAATCAATGCACATATAAACATTTTAGAATACTAATGCTTGATGTTAAATACTTTGGGTTCATTCCTTTTTAATTATTAATAATTACTGTTATTACCAGTCAAGTGTTACAGTGGGAAAAGATTGTGCTTTCTCTCTAAGTATCAGAAAAGCAGTTAATAGCAGCTGTCTACCTCAAGAGTCACAGTCCCCAGGAGCATTTCACAAGCAAAAGAAGGGTGTGCTGTCAGTGCACTGACCTACATAATGAACTAGCTGGTCACAACACCCTTGTGTTTTCTTAAGTACAACCTCCATATGCAATTCTGTTATACTCCCAACTGCTTGAAATATCTTGCATCTCATGTACCATTGCAGAGACTTTTGCAAGACAGTGGTGTCAGCTCCTCCTCTTCATTGGCACCATCCAAACACTACTATAATCACTTTTGAACTGTTTGAGTTTTGAGACTAGCGCAAGGAAAGATTCTGGTGTTCTTTTGACTGTATTCTAAAGTACCAGTTGGAGGAGCTGGGCCTGCCATCTGGTTTAGAGAATAAATCCATGCTATTCCTTTCATAATGGCACTAGTCAGTACTGCAAAATAGAGAGGAGAAATACCAGTGTATCACTGAAGCAATGTTTGTTCCTCATTAGACCATTTCCACAGATGGTAAAGCAGAACACTAGAATCCTTGTTCCCCTTCATCTCCCATGAAATGTTACTTATGCCTTCCCGATGATGCCTGTCATCACCTTGTTACCCAGTAAGGTTTTCTAACACAATTACCCTAAACTTCAGATAATTATTTTTCCATATGCTTTCAAAAGATGGGATTAATTGGAAATTTGTAAATTATACATTCTTGTTTTTCAATAGTAGAAGAAAGAATCCTCAATTAATAAAACACAGTTCTGCCTAGCTCTTGACAAGAGACAAGAGCTGGCTTAAAAGTCAGACACATCTTTCAGAAATACAGATTAAGAACAATTTCCCAAAAGCTGTGAGTTACATATTGCAACATGTTTATGATGGTTAAGAGTTTTCCACCTCCAGTGTGGAAAACTGTCCCAGCTGTCCAAAAGCTAGCAGCTCCATCCCATCCACTCCTCTTTCCAGGACAATTTGATTTTAGAAGCATTTTCTCCTTCAATTTAGTAGAACATATAAGCAGCTGCTCAAGTCTCTGAAATCTCTGCTTATTTCACATGATACTGACACTCCCATTTACAAGATCACGCAAGATCAACAAAAAAGTCTGGAAGAATAGCAAGGGAGGAATGTAGCAAAGCAATTCCTTCCTGTGTTTCTTGCAGAGATTACAGTACTCAACGTGTAAACTGTAAAAGAAAAGTGAGGGAAGAGAAAATATAGCAATCTCTTCCTTGAAAGAAGACTTTTTTATAATTATGAAAGCAAGCATTTTTCTTAGAGGGAAAAAAAAAAAAAGCATAATGTAAACAAGATCTGAAAATCACAGGAATAAGTGAAATGAACTACTAAGTGATCTCTGCATTGGTCACCATTGTTTCGATTTGTTTACACTGAAGAACTAATATCCTGAAGGATGAGAAAGCCATACTCCATTGTGAAACAACAACAGACAGTAACTGGACTCACACCTTCTGTTGCTTGTCTGTCAAAGCCTGAGGTCTGCAAAATGCCAGGAGCAGAGTACATGAGATAGCAAGTGAAAGCCTGCTAATCATAAAAATGCAAACCTGGATACCAATCCAATCTCAGAGATACAGACAAAGATATTTCAGGAGGGACTGCACAAGTTTCAGTCCTAGCTAACACACATTTTTACACTTGGTTCTGCATTTATGATGCAAGTCTGTCCTCTCTCAGACAAATCAGGGCTGTATATGCTAAGAATCATTGAATTACAGGTTGCCTAAAATGCAGGCACATAAACAGTACAAAGCATCTAACCTTCAGGGCAACTTAAATAAACTAAGGATACATGCTCCAACCTTAGAGAAAGATTTTCAGTAAATAAATTAAATAAATCAGTTCTTTTCCTGCTGGAGTTAGAGCAGTCACTATGTCAGTGGAACGGTATATAAACGCACAGCAGCTTGTTTAACTTCCCTTGAATCATGTGTAAACCTGAGAATTCTATTGATATGGTGTGATAAGGTTGAAATCTTTACTGCATGTTTTTTTATTTGTTTTTGTTTGTTTTCCCCTAGATACAGCTGGGCATCATGTTTGTTTACTTTTGGAGACTTTGTTTTTAAAGAAGGCAGTATTCACCTGCTTCAGAATGTTTAGCATATTTCAAGCTATGAAGAATGTTCCAGTTCAATATCTATCTCCTTTCACCAGTATTCTGGAAATAAATTACAGCACTCTCCTTTCTGATCTTTGACACACCTTGAATTCCAACACTTGGGACCTTGCCCACTGCCCCGAGCAGCCTGTTCAATACCTACTACCCTCTGGAGTAGAAACTGTCCCTAACCCCCAACCTGAATGTCCCCTGACACAGCCACATGCCATTCCATCGGGCCCTGTAGCTGCTCTCAACGAGAGCAGAGCTCAGTGCTGCCCCTCCGCTCCCTGTGAGGAGCTGCAGCCTCAACTCCTCCACTCTGGACTGAACAAAACCAAGGATTTAAGATGAAGGGTGATGGAGATCCAAGCTGATACCTCAATACATGCCACCATGGACCGTGAGAACACCAACCAAGGAGTAGTGACATCAGCAAGAGATGACTGTGACCTCCCTAGCCCTCAGTGACCAGATTCAGGTGCAGCAGAGGCCAGCGTGCACTTGTGCCTGGACTCCAGTTGAGCATAGCTGCAAGACTTGGAGCACTGAGTGAGTTGATTAGTTTGTGCTATGGGGCTGCTGGCAGCAGTTTTTGATGCCCATTCCACAGTATGTGGCAGCAGGGATAACACCTGTGTGCAGTGTGAGCAGGTGGATGATCTGTTCAGCCTGGTGGTAAGGAGGAAGCAGAAAGGTTGAGGAACATCTAGCATTGTAAGAGGGGGATTGATTGGTGCGGTTGCGCTCTGCTTTCCCTACAGGAAGGGTGCAGGGGAGATGCCCCTCAAGCAGTGGGGCATCATCTGCTCTCTCACAGTCAGGTGGGAAGGGGTGATCTTAGAGGCAGCGAGGGATGGAAACAAGTCCGTATGAGGCAGAAGCGGACTGTCCCTCAGCCTGTCCCACCTTCCCAGGTGCTCTTACATAACAGGTATGGGACAGGGAGATGTGGATGCCAGTGAAAGTCCATCCGTGCAGGAGAGGTTACCCAAGGCTAGTCAGTGTGTTGCCCATTTTGTTACAACATCAGTCAGGAAATAAAGGCTGGGAAATAAACAGGAGGAGTTAGAAATCATGACACAATTGGGAAAGTATGACCTGATTGCTATCATGGAAACGTAGTGGGCAAGATTTATGTTAGATGTTTGGAGAAAATTTTTCACACAGAAGGTGAGGCACTGGCACAGGTTGCCCAGAGAAGTTATGGATGCCCCAACCCTGAAGGGCATCCATAACTTCAAGGCCAGGTTGGATGGGGCCCTAGCAGCCTGTTCTGGGGGGTGGTAACCCTGCCCATGGTAGTGGAGGTGGGATTAAATGGCCCTTAAGGTCCTTTCCAACCCAAGCCATTCTATGATTAATGCTATCAAACACAGTACAAATTGTCCTTCATCTGATATCATCACGGTAGTTGCATGGCAGTGAACCGGTTCATAGGAGACATGAATCAATTCATATGTCGTTATATCTATCAGTGAATAAATGTGAAAATCAAAAATCCACTCATTTGGAACTAGGGACATTGTAGAACTAGCTTCAAATTGCATAGAAGTGTTATTACAAAAGGCATTTATTTCTCTTGAAATGGAATATTTTGAAATATATCATTTATTGGTCCTTTATAAGCTTAAGAGTTCCGTGTTTCGTGGGAAACTGTAGTTTATATATATATGTGTGTGTGTGTGTGTGTGTGTACACATATATGCATTAAATGTGATTAAATCCTTTTACAGAAGGGATTCAATGAAAGGAGCATTATTTGTGAAAAACATCCACCTTTCTTGCTGTGACTGTCTCCTTATTTATGCATCTTATCAACTGGATACCCAAACTGATTCTTCTGTTAGCCAGCTCTGAAATTCTTAAATATTGAATAAATATGTAAGATACACATGACTTCTGTGTTTCAGCTTGATCTTTTCTGATGTAGGGCACATTACATTTTGCTGTTATATCCCCATGGTATTCTAAAATTAGAGGAACAGCTGTGTTGCACGGTATAAGGAGCAAACTGCAGAAATGTGGAGTTGATGAAGCCTCCCAGTTTTTCCTCATTATCGAGCCTGTTTCCCCAATATGTGAACTTCTGTTATTTCACACGTCTGTTTAATTATTGTTACTGTAGCTCATGGACTAAGAAGCAGTAACATCACTTGAAGTCAAGCATTTTGGTTACTACTTAAAAACTGTGTCATGTCATCTGCTTAGGATGTGGAAGAATGCAGAAGATGATGATCTGAACTTCTTAAATTTACCACAGGTCAGATAAATTCAGCAGTTCTGCAATTCTGCAGAAGGCACCTTAAAGCCTACCCAGTTCCAGCCTCCTGCCGTGGGCAGGGTTGTCATGCACCAGCTCAGTCTGCCCAGGCCCATCTAACCTGGCCTTGAGAACCTCCAGAGATAGGGCACCCGCAGCTCTGTGGACAGCCTATTTTATGAAATGATCCATTTACTCAGTGAAAGTGATTTCACTTGTGTGTGTCTTAATTATGATGGCTTAATTTTGTTTTCAAGCCAAGTAAACTAAATAAGAACAAATATTTCAGACTTTTCTACAAAATTTTCTTTAGTCTCATTTACTTCACTTCACAGATTGAGATAAGTTGCTGAGAAGTACATATTTTTGATCCAGTTTTGTCTTTCTCACTCAAATTTTCTTTTTTACTCCAATCAACTTTTGAATGTTACAACACTTTTTTCACCATTAGAGTTAAGAAAAAAACTGAAGCTCCACATTAGGAATTCTGCTTTATGAGTTTGGCTTTCTCATATCAGTAATCACTGAATATGTATGTAATGCACTGCATTAAACAGTCTTAAACTCAGAACTGAAATCTACATAGAAATGTTTCTAACAGGTGACTGCCTGACAATTAATTTCCGTGTTCCCAGGGAGCTCAAATCTCAACCTTGGTGTTCGCTCAGTGATTGGCTGCATGGGGCAGCAGAGTGGAACACTTTCAGTTTTTCCACTCAGATGAGGAGTGATCATCTGCCATTCAGAGAACTCTTCCAGGAACTATTTCTGGATTTAAGCCTATATAATTTACAAGTCATTAAAATAAAAACAAAGCTATGTCAGAGTTTTCAAGTGCTGATCTTTAAAAAAGTAAGGCATACTGTGGTCTGACTAGGGCAGTTTTCCAGGTGGGACAAAATTTCACTAAGCTATGAATATTTCTTTCCACTTAAAATACGAGTCACAGTCTGTTGAAAATCAGAAGTGAAATTGTTCACCAGCAAAATTTACGTAACATTTTCCACAGATATGGGTGAAATAAGTTTTCATCCTCACTAGTTCTGCCAAGCTCGAAGTTTTTTCTAATAGATCTGAGTGCTGGAAAATGATTAAAGCAGATGGAAATCTAGCACAAAAACTTCTTGACCCTCAAAGAGGTGGAGGAGTCTAGCAGCATATTTAAATATGAAGACTTACTGCAATTGTTTTTCACATTTGGGGACAGCATAAGAGTATATGAGGGAGCTTTGAAATTGCTGACGTATTCAGTTTGTTGATATGGAGAAAGTACATGTATTTTTTATTACAACTTGATTTATTATCGATATTGCTGCATGCTGCTTTCAGAGAAAACTGAAGTAGAATTAAATCTAAAATAAGAAATTTATTTTGTTTCAGTCAAAATGATAGCTGTGTAACCAAGCTACAAATTTCACTTAGATGTTATTTTGGATTATGAAATACTCATCACCTCTTTGAAGACTGCTCTTAGAAAAATATCATTAAATAAATTGCACATCCTCTTTGTAACTACATATTTTATATATCTTTACCAGACATACTTCAACCTAACGTTGTTATTATTAGTGTTTGCTTAGTATTAGAAAAGAGTGCAAACTTTTGTGTTCTAGAAGTGGTAGTGAGAATTCTACAGCTATTTGCCTTTATACAAACGTAAATCACTGCTGTACACAAGCCATGTGAATATTTTCCATCTAACATGTCCCTTTTTCTGATATAGATTAAAAAATAACTGGCATCCAGACAACATCACACATTTCTTAAAGAAAACGAAAGTCAATTTTTATATGAGAAAGAAAAAAACCTGCAAAAAGTACTGATTTCAGTATTTGCTGCCAAGGTAGTAAGAAGTTCATCTGAATTTAAAAGTTAGGTATCACTAAGATAGTCTCTAGTCTTCCTATGGAGGAAAAAAAAAACTGATATAGCCAAAGAATCATTCTTTCTATTTGCACTTAAGTGGTACCTCTGAAGATAGATTTATCTGCTGACTAGGATAATATATAACCAACTTAAATTCATACATCTAGTGTAAACTGATGAATTCAGGCGAGCCACGTCCCATTTTTCTGCTTTATGTCTGAAGGGATTTCTGCAGATTTGATTATATCAAGTCTGGAAACAAAGTACAGCTCTAGTAGTATTTTATTCTCCCTACAGTCACCCATTATAGTCAATATTGCTAGTTGTTGGTACCAGACAGCACTATAAAAGGGAGGAAATGAAATAAATTTTCACCTTTTTATCTAGATGTGAGAAATAAATTGGATAAAGTGAATTTTCATGAACACTACTGAAGTTCTTAAAGAAGAAGTATTAGAAAATAGGTATTTACAGCTGGAAGAATGATCAAAGGGGCAGCTAGACTTTCATGCCTCCATTCATCGAGGCACAGTTTTACACTTAGTTATGCAAAGAATCCCGGTGTAAACCCAGATCATGGAGGTATAAAACTCAGCAGCTGCTTCTGAACAGGTAGACAATATTTAATAGTAATAGTAATAATAATAATAATAATAATTAAAAAAAAAAACTAATAAGTTTCCAAAGCTTGCAGTGAGAAAGTGTTTCTCTGTATCACTTCTACAAAGATTCTTGTGTCTGAATTAATGACTGAAAGACTCACCAGAGAGAGCAAACACATGAAATGTATTTCATCTTCAGAAGAAACCAGGGGCCAACACACACACACACACACACACACACACACACACAAAGACTGAAAAAAATGCAAGAAAAATTGTCACTGATATTTTTTTTTCCCCAGCAAAGTGAAGAAATATTACCCAAATGTCAAGATTGCTTAAAGACTTGGACAAAATTAAGAGAGAACTGACAGTGCAGAATTTTAAATTTGCAGTGATGAATTGACTAACAGTTTTAGTAATATTTTGTCATTGTTGGTAAAAGTGTATTTTTTCCTTCTTATGTTTTAAAAAAAATGCTTGTGCATTTTTAAAGATGTTCCTCTGCGGTTTTGTTTTTTGTTTTTGTTTTTTATTTTTTGTCATCACTAAAACTCAAGCATTTCTTCTGTAGTAAGACTGAAAAATAATTGTCTCCTTCCTTTCTAAAGAAAATCCCCTCCCTGACTTTCTGTGTCTCAAATGACTACATTAAATGATTTGCTTTAGATACAGTTTCATGGGCTTAAATTAACAGAGATGTAAGCAAGTAAGTACATAATTATAAAGAAAACTGAAAATCTCTGTCATATTCAAAAAATGTTCAGTCATATTTCGCCACGAAGATGAGTAACTCCTACACAGTGCCCTATCCATACCTCCCCAACTACAATCTTGCTATAAAGATATCACAGAAAGATACTGTATCTTGCAATAAATTCATCAGAGGTTGTAAAAGATCTCTAAGATCATCTAGTCATAATTTAGCAGACTTGGATGAAACAGTATACTAGACAAGTTTGAACAAGGACAAAATACTAAGTGCAGAGCCTGTCATCTGGAATATGTGTAGTTTTAACCTTTTAGAGTTGTATTTTTTGGGGTTTTTTTTTCTTTTTGTGTTTTTTTTTTTGTTTGTTTGTTTTGTTTTTGTTTTTTAGTTAAGACTTCCTATAATACCTATTCCTTTAAAGGTTTAATGAGACGGATATGACCCTGCTGCAGTGATCTACCTGGGTCTTTTTCTTCTATGAAGCTGAGTGGAAAACTGGGAATTTGGAAGATACGTGGGAAATCAGAATTTCCCTGGGGTGCTTGCTATTGTTCAGAGGGGTAACACATTGCAGCTGCCCTTCAAACTCTCACTGGAAGAAACTCTTGACAGGGATCATCTTCACAGTACCATTTTTGGATATAGAGGTTTATCTAACACAGAAACATTTACTTTTATAATGTGTAATTTCTCAACACAGAAGCAGTAAGGTGGTCAAAGCATGTCATAGCTGTGAACAGCCTGCCTGACTCTGCATTCATAGCTGCTGCTTGAAATTCAGAAACTGTAAAAGAGAGCAGAAGATCTGCCCAGACTCTGGGTAACAGAAAGAGCAAACTCTTTTTGAGGGTCACTGCTCCTCAGGGATTCTTCTCATGCCATTTTCACATTTCTGTTTGAATGACCTCATTGCAAACTATTTTCTAGACCAGTCTGAAACAGTAATCCAGGGAAACATCAGCAGGAATAACAGGAACTTTATACAGAGCTTGAGGAGGATGAATTATCACACACAAACACAAGGCAATAAGGATTCAGCTATTTCAGAGAACAGCACCTCGTATGAACAGTCAGATATTCAGAACCTGTTTAATTAGATTGTTTGAAAAACTCTGGGGATTCCAGGAAGCAGGCTGCTTTTCTGAATAAAAGATCCAGTCATTAAGGGAAATAGCTGCCTATTGCAGACAAACTCTTTGTGGTAAATGGATACTACATGTAGGCATCATGTGGTGCACCCATTTTGTTGAGAACTGAATTATATCAGTAACCAAGCAGTGCAGGGGTTTGTCATAATTCAGTTATGGTATATTTGATGACCATGATATAACATCATAATATCATTAGTTCAAGTCTGTACATTCAGGTGAATTCACACATGCACTTGCTACTTCGTGTGCAATTTAAAGTTGAGGTTTACAAACAGAAATCAGAAGAGAAGCTGCCATGCTCAGAGGTAAACTGAGGCCAGGAGGTGAACAGAAGAGGCACTCCTGAGAGAAGACAAAAGTTCAAACAAAAGGTCATTCAATAGAACAAAAGAAGCATACATATAATACAACATGAGAGACCAAAGCAAGGAGATAATAAAAAAAAAAAATCTTGAAACAGCCATTAAACACATGCTCAATATGAGCTCATTCTACAGCAACCCACTCATTTGGCCATTGGTAATCTTGAAAGTTGTTGCTCTAGGAGAAGCTCAAAGTTAGGTCCTTTAAATCTGATAGCTGTGCAGGCTGTTGTCTATGGCTTGCAGGTAAATCTTCAACTTCTTCTTATTCTATTAATATGAAGGTCCAAATTCTAGTCAAGTCTGACAGTACATAGTACTGTCTCTCATCTGCTGATGCTACTATTCTCTCATCTGCTGATGTCCCTGTTCATTGCAGTGGAGTTGGACTAGATGACCTTTACAAGTCAAGCTCAAACAATTTGACAATACAATAATGCAGTAGGAGGATAAAGGCTTGGATGAAGAAAATGGGAAAAATATATTGCTTTTCTTCTAATATTTTAACTTTTACTCAATTGATTTATTTCACTTTATTAATTGGCATTCTTAGCTGTAATACTAATTTCATCTGCTCATATCTTCAACAGGTAACTGAGTACCAAAATTGGTTTTGCTGTTTGCACCAAGTGACTTGGAATTTTGTGTTTTTATTTCTGGGCTCATAAGTATGAGCTGGAATGTGCTGGATGGTAGAGCACTTTCAATTTTCCTACAAAGTCAAGTCCTTGATACACTATAGAGCACTTGAAAGTTCAGTATCTGGAAGTTATCCAAAACAATCAATGGCGCATTTCAGGATTTTTATTAGAGAGACAGACAGCAGAATAAAGGGGAGGATGAGGGGGGAAGGATGATGTAGTCTCAGGGAGACTGCTGAGGGTTGCCAATGCAAACCCTGGCTTGAATCCAGATCACTGAGTAAGAAACGCGAGACCACAAAGAGACAAAGCCTATCCTTATTTTGAGATTATAGGAAAGAAGCAATTTAGATATCAAGCAAAAGGCTGTGTGCAGGTACTTTGACCAGGATTCTGAGTGCTGACTTCCATTATAAGGAATGTGCCAGGCAAAGACATCCCTCCTGTACGTCTCATACAAGCTCAGAAGCACTGCCCTTTGCTTCAGGAACACCTTAGCTAGGAATCTAAGATGAGATCTGCCTCACAAGGCAGAGTCACGCACTGAGGGAGGTCAGAAAGGGTATCCAGGAGCAAGATGCATCTTGCCTAGTGACAGGCATCTGCAGTAACACATGCAAGGACCATGATGAAGGGGCAAAACAAATTCCAGGGTGAGAAGAGCTCCACGAGGTCCTAGAAATATACCAGAGACATAAGACAATGTTGGGAAGCAAGAAACCTGCCACTGATTAGGGAAGCTGCGCTGTGCACAAAAAGAAAGTGGCCACTCACTTCCCAGGCTCCACACCAAGAGCCAGAGACCTTTGTCGTTCCTCCTGTGCCTGCCCTGCATGTCCTTCAGAGTCATGTGGCAAAGGCCTCATGGCCAAGCCACATGACCTTCCTTTCTGCTCAACCTTGACATGTGGAGGTCTCCATTTGGAAAACACTTTGCAAGACCAGCCACATTGTCAACGGTTTACAGGCTGGTTCAGCCCAGTTCAGTGACTAGTGGGGCAGAGGAGGTGGGCTATGATGTGGAATACCGAAAACCAAAAATCATAAAACTATGATACATGTTTGATCCCCGTTAACCCACATTCTTGTCACCTTCATCTTGCAGAAGGAGAATGTTCACTGAGTCTTCTTCTGGTACAGTCCTTGAAAAGCTGAATGGTCCATCACCTCTTGCTAAGTCACTGTATTTATTTTATTAAGTTTTTATTAACACATATAGACCTAGAAGCTGACAGCATCTGTCACATTTTAACAAACTAAACCTACAACTGCAGGTTTCACTGAAGTCTACCAGCTACAGATAGGAAGTAGGATGGAGAGAGGGAGTTGCCTGTTGCACTTCCAGTGGATGAAAGTTGATTAAGAGAAATCTATATGTTGGCTCCAATTGAAAAACGCTATGTGACACTTCAGAAGATGGATTAAAAACTAACAGACATGAAATTGCATTATCTGTTTAGATACCCCTGATTCCAGGGGTCAGAGAGAATAGGTAGGAAGGACAAACAATTTATCTGTTCAGATATGAATTAAAGCTTAGAGAGAAAAGCAAAAAAAAAAAAAAGCAACAAAATTATTTTCCTGACTTTTTTGCAGAAAGAGAATTCATCGAAGGATGGGATTTCTTCATTTGTTTGTTAAAAAAAAATGCTTTGGATCCTTAGCAAAGAGCTTCATTCTCTGCTGCACTGTGAGGCAGGGGTTGAAGAATGCTATTTATTCTTCCCCCTGAATCTCATTCTCTCTGTGAATGGACTGTAAGTACTTTCTGCACTGCTAGGGACTGTGAAAAGAAATTCTATCATGCAATTTAAATCAATTACCTCTAGCTAAATGAGTCTCCCTGTTAATGTCAGATTGTCTTCCACTCTTATGTCAATCAGTTGTCTGGAAGACATCGAAGGGACTGTCTGATAGGGAGCACTACAAACATTCACAAAAGATGCTACCATCACCATTATGATATTCAGACAATATGTACAGAGGCTAAACTTCTCACTGAATTTCCTTTAAGTTCTCTGTTTGGACCTGTTCTCCTGTAATACTGCCATCCATATTTCTTTTAGAACTTGTTATATATTGCATGGGAAAGTAATTCCTTTTCAGTTTGGTCTCACTAAACATTCAATACATGCCTGAAAAAGCACTACTCCTCAAGTGTCTCACTCAAGAAGTGAGGCTATAAGGAGACAACAGTAGAACAACACATATTAGAGCAAGAATGTTGTGTGATATTTCCAAATAGGAAAACAAAACAAAGAATTACTTGGATAAGACTAGAAGAGAACTGGGGGAAAAAAAAAAAAAAAAAAAAAACAGAGAAAGAGAGAAAGGAGTATAAACACAAGGCTGTGACATAAAACTAGAAATGTCGTCATCACAGGAGCGAGGAGCGTGGAGATCAACATCCTACACAAACCCTTGCACACAGCTGTATTTTGCAGTTTTCAAATCACTGTTTCAAATTTATTGCTCATTCACCATGTGAAGGATCAATAGAACACTGCCCATTACAAGCCTGTAAGCTCCCTGAAGCCTTTCCAAAGGTAAAAACTGAAGCTGAGAGCTGTAGTAAGCCTGAGAGCAAAGACTTGTCCAAACTCATTCCCACACTCAGAGAACTTCTTTCAACATCCTTCAACTTTCCCAGAAGAAGTACTGACCTGTATATTTAGAGGATTCTTACATACTGTCACACTGTCATAGCTATTAGAATGGGCTGGAAATCAGCCCTTCGGGTCTACAGAGGAAACAGTTTTAAGGAGGACGCTCCTTAAATCCAAAACACATGGTTGATACCTCTTTCTATGTATGGGGGCAATGATAGTCTTGTGATAGATATATCCGAGTACTTCTACCATTTCTGATTTGTCCCTCATATATGGATGCTTGCATGCACACACACACACACTCTTCCTTTCCACTTATTGGTTGCTTATTTTAGGTTTCACTGTTCATAGCATATGATTATTTCATGAACCCATAGAGCTCTAAAATTAACAGAATATCCTTCAGCAACTCCTGTATATTTTCAGGACTTAATTTATTTGTCTTTGAATACACTGTTGATGGCATTATCTGTGTTTGTTGTAGTTTTTTATTTTTTGTTGTTATTTGTTTGCTCATTTTTCTTTTTTCAACTTTAAGTCTGTATAAGCTGATACTAAATTGAATGTTTTATCATTTGGGATGAAAAATGCCTTAACAAGTTTCCAAAGCATTTTTTCACTATAATTCTTCTGCTTGCATTCTCTTTTAATTCAACAGATTTTCCCTTTTGCATATTTTTCTGCCTTTCCAATAATTTTCATCCTAATTATTTCTAAAATGTCGACAGTTTCCTTCTGAAATTAATTGGTCTCACTGTTTCAACAGTCTCCTGTTCTACATTTATAGGAGCTATTTTCACTTCCTCACTGCTGCTCTGTCCTGTGAGATGAGCAGCTTATTTGTTATGACATTTTCCCTTCAAGGCTTTGGGCTCTTCGGCTCAATTTGCGTTATAACACTGCAGAGCTCACACTTGCTGAAGAGCAGTGCTTGCTCACTGTGCTTCCTGTTGTTGCTTACAAAGCATAACAACAATGCCAAGAGCCTGGGCTTCACAAGAGCAGAAGCCTTCTTTCTGAAAAATCAGGAATGACATTCTTTTTGCAATAGTTTCAGAATCTGTGCAGGTTTATTCTAATTTAAAAGCAAATGTTTCTCTATGAAGACCTCTTAAGAAAATATGGTAACTTATTATTCTAAATATGTAGGGGTTGAATTCCTCAGAAACATGAAACAACACTATCAAAATTCTCTTCTACTTCATGCATTCCTCAAACTTAGAGAAAGAGTGATCAGCACGCTATGTCTTTAGAGATGAAGTACAGCTATACTGCACAGTGATGACCAAGCAGCAGCACTCCAGAATGCATCACCAATGATTATCTTCCCTAAAACTCCCTCAAAACATTTCAGCTCCAAATCCATTTTGGAGGTAGCTTGTTTTGGACAAATGCCACAGACTGGAACTGTTAGTTTATAATAACTGTAAAATTTCCAGGTGTATGCTCAAATGCATATGAGTTTGAGCTCTGAGCATTTTCTAGCTTAGACTGCATTAAAACTGTAAGACTAGAGTTTCTCAGGTGTCAGTTGACTTGTGTGCACTTCAGCACAAGAAACAGGCATGCCACTTCCCTGTCAGAAATCACAGCACCACAAGAGCTGGCCAAGGGGGCTCTACAAAGCAAGGGTCTGCATCCTGTGCCCTGCTGAGGTGACTATGACTGCACTGCATGCTGCCAAATGCAACTTATCTGCTGTTGAGAGTTGGCATGTGTCTTCCTACAATCACAGTATCCTGTGATGTGGTGTATGCAGGTGGACACTTCCCAGTTTAGTATGTCAACAGAAGTTGTAAATGGGTATACACTGCTTCGTAATTTAAATAGCTGAAGCAAACATCACGTTTCTGTAGGAACTGGGCAGGCTCTATTACTATTATATGAATTGCACTAATATTTTTTCTTGATATTTTAAAGAATATTATACATAGCCATAATTATTGCAAAATCTAGTTTTACCCTTGAACTAGAGTAGATATTACAAACTTAGACCGGACATTTGGAGGAAATTCTTTACTGTAAAGGTGGTAGGACACTGGAACATGTTGCCCAGAGAGGTTGTGGATGCCCCATTCCTGGAAGTGTTCAAAGCAAGGGGCTGAATGGGGCTTTGAGCAACCTGGTCTAGTGGGAGGTGTCTCTGCGTATAGCAGAGGGGTTGGAACTAGATGATTTCTACAGTCCCTTCCTTAGAGATCCTTCTATGATTCTATAAGCTATGATACTGCATAATATCATTTATTTATTTATTTATTTTCATTCACAAAGCAGAATCATATTAATTATTTGGCCAATTTATACACTGACATCTTTTATCTGTTACATGAGTTCTGGTAACAATGTCAGAAAGGTAATTTATGGCAGTTTGTTATTGAAAATAAAAATGGCTTTTATCTGATAACATCCTTTATATTTTTCAACTTCTTCTTACAGTAAGAGTATTGTTTAAAATTATCAATCATTCTGCTCAAAGAAAATTCCACGATGGATTTGTGCATTACTGCTGTTGCTTTTCCTGAATGGCTTGATATATGATGAACTGAGGTGACATTCGTGGAAGAGTCCTCTTCAGAGATCTCTTTCTAATAAATCAATACAGTGTTCTTTGTCTCCAAATTGCAAAACTTAAATCAATTACTAAGTATAACATTTCCTTTTTTCTCTTCACTAATAAGTGGGAAACTTTAGTAATGCTCTAAAAGTTGTATATAAGGCAGATCATTGTAAGTATGTGCACAGACATGAATGCTTACCTGTTACATTTTAACATTGTTCTAGCTTACATATTATGTTAGCAATATATTATAACATCATGCTGATAATATGTTTTGTATATAGAGATTACTAACAATTATTTTTTTCAAAATATTCACTTGAATTAGTCACTTATTTATATTTATTTAGAAACAGAACCAAAAGTTTGTATAACTAGAAGTTCTCTACCTATTCAGTAAGAAATTGGAAGCCCTTGCAAGTTACCCGAACAAGAATGTAAATTGTGCATGTCTGCTTACCAGTCAAATTGTGGAGAATCTCTTTTTATTGCCTAATTTGCTGGGCTACTGAAGTTGCAAATTTTATGTGAATATGCAAGAGTCCATGCCTACATCATAGAACACTTCAGGGAAGTGGTGAGTCTTAGTTTTAGTCAGAAAAGTATTTTAGCTTGCAGTACAACTAAATGGAAAATCCTTTGACAAAAGAGCAAAAGAGTGCTCTTGGACCAAATTCCTCTCAACTTTTATAAGAGAGGTTATTACAGATATAAGCCATGGCATCACACAGAGTATATCAACTGAGAAGAAATCTTCAATCACTCAAGAAGACAAAACCAGAATATGAATTTCCGAAGGAGAAAGAAAACAAAAAATGAAAATGGAAAATCTTTTAATTTAAATGACACAACTCCAACATCCATTATTAAGTTTGTATGATTACTTTAAAAATTTAATATTTGATCTTTTTTTTCCAATTACAAAACTGTAGAAGTTTGAGTGCACTGTTTTTAACTGACAGGATATAATTTGAAATACATTTAGTTTTTCTCATTTATTAAGCATTCATGTCTCAGACACTGGAGTAATTGGCAGCAAACCAGAAACAGACAGTTTGGGGAGTAACATAAGATTCCACAACAGAAGACTGACTGCTCACCAACAATGAAATATGGCAATGAGTACAGCATCACTTATTTATTTACATGCGTAGTTGATAAGTGTTTGGAGTCTAAAACTGACATAACATTATTAACTACAGATTTAAAGAACAGAAAAGGCCACAGTGTTCTACTCAGTTTGACATCTTGTGTAACAGAGGTCACAGAACCTCACTCAGAGAAAAATGTATAGTGGATATATAAGTAGAAGAGAACATGGATTTATTACATTGTGACAAAAGACTTTGGAAGGACAGAAATGTCAAAGAATATTACATTAACATGTGATATATATATTACTGACACAGATTTTTCAAAGTTACTGAAGTGCAGTTCCACTGCTGTGGTCAAAGCTAGTGGTAATTAATGCAAATCTGATTAGCCAGAAGAAATCTTGTGATAGTTTAATGCCTTGGAAAAAAGAACTACGTGTACCCAAAGGCCTGACCTAGAGTGAAGGTAAAGGATATAAAGAGACAGCAGCAATCTCAGGTCAGAGGATAATTCACACATTTCAAGAACTGATGTGAAGGGAAAATATAATGAAATGGGATGACTATTCTGCATCTGCATTAAGGAACCAATTGGGATGATGGAATAAAACATACTTACTTCATCCTATCAGAGCTCATGGGACAAAAGAAACCTGCAGGTCTAGGACCATAATACAGCTCATAAGCCTGCTGGGCATAATTGCAACGAAATACAAATGGATTAAAGACCAAATCAGTGGTCTGAAGGGAAATGAGTGTAATATCTCAATCGAAAGAGATTACCCAGCAGTTTGACTTTCACATATTATTTCTGAGAAAGCCTGAATGACCAGTAGTATCATTAATCTGATAGCTATGGCACTAATATATTATGGCATTATGTAAAACAGCAAATATTCTGGAGTAATATGCATCAGATAATGAGAGAACTGTTGGAAGGTTGTTTGAGAACTACAAAAAATATTTTTTCCCACAATGTTTAATTCATTTGAGTGTACTTCCATCAAATTATAATAATTAGGGTCAAATATATTCCTACAAAATTGAAATTAGATCTCGTTCATGTAATTTGCAAAGCTAGATTCTATATATTAGTTTTCACAAACTACTAGGCAGAATGAGTGCATTTTGACAAATGAAGTAAGCACATACTGTACTTGGGAGTTTTCTAAAACCAACTATAGAGACACCACAGGATTTGCTGCATCAATGAACTGATACATTTTTATGCCTCTTTGTTTTAATATCTCTTTTTCTCCTCATTATTTTGAGTGAGACCTCCTTGCAGGAGGAGTGAGTTCATGACTGTCACAAAACACTGGAAGTCAGCATGATAATGAGCCAATTTGTGTGGAAATGAACTCATTAATGCTAATGTTTTGCTGACTCCCAGCTGATTCATGAACTCATAAACAAAATTCAAAACAGAAGAAGGAGGGGAAGTTCATGAATTTTGGAAGTGCTAAGTGAAGAAACAAATGTTTATCTTCCTCATTCATATTCTCCATTCATTGATCTTTCTCATGCTCTGATAATCAATGGTCAATCCCAGATTATAATACTCTGGGGACTATTACTTTGTACAAGAGATCTCCTAACTTATTGTAGAAATTCACATTAACTGGACAAGAAATTATTGTTTCCAGTTTTTACTTTTAGATGAGTAGGGTTTTCAACCTGGACAGGAGTTTTTATTCAAGAAGTCATAAGAATAACTCACATGTTTACTCACATAATACTTCAGGTATATGAAAGAATTTGTCCTTGACATAAATTATATTTTTACCAAAGCATCATCCTGGTAGAGTTTATCAATATCATGAGCAATTTCCATAGACAACTTACATATTTGAAAGTCATCAAACTTTCTTCCATTTTAAAAGTAAATAAGTAGTTGAGCTCTGCAGCAATGGTAATACATGAAGTTGTGCTATCTCTGAGGAGTACTGAGGATTTTATCACTATGGACTGCTAAGAATTTAGAAAAATTCTGCTGCAAAGCATCTTGGAAGACCAGTAACAAGGTATGTGCAGTTCGGATAAATATCTCAACTCCCAGCTCAGATGGATTAGTATAGAAGTTTTGGGCATCTGTGCTTGAGGAAGGAAGTGCTGAAGTATTTTATGTGAAGTTACAACTATTTTATGATAATTAGAATTTTTTTTTAAAGAATTGGTTTTTTTAAAACTTCTAAATTTAGATTATGTTTTATGTTACAATAGCACAGGACTCAATTAACACTTACTATATAATTATTGTATCTAATTTAATCTATATTTGAAAGCTCTAATTAGCTTAATCAGAATTTTAAGGTATTCTTCTTGATACAAAATTACTTCCATCAAAATTGCATTTGCTTTTATATTACTGTGGTCAATATGGTTGTATTCCTTTGTTATTGACCTATATGTCTAGCAAGAAACAGAAAATATAATTTAACAAACATACACTTTTTTTATTTTCTAATTGATAAGAAAGATTTATAATTCCTGTTCTTTCAAGGTGACAGCTATAAAGTGGCTCTACTTTTTAGACAATCTTCTCACATTAGTCACTTTCTAACTTGACTATTTATTTATTTATTTCACTTGAAACACCCTGAGTGCATCAAAAGGCTTTGGCTTCATATACGAAGTAGGATATGAAACAAAATGATCACCTCCTCACCTAATACCTCACACCTGGATTCCGTAGCACAGCCCAGAGATGAATAATTATAAGCAAGTTGTGCTGTAAAGTGCCTGAAGTGGCACATCCAGGACTCCACAGAGGATGTTTTAATTACTAGAGCAAATTCATTTTTAATCTAGTGGTGGTAGCTCTATATTACTACATTTTATTCACATAACTGAGAAGTATTTGTATCATATTTATCCCTCTTCTTGCTCTGAACTCCAGAAGTAGAAGCAAATTGAGACACCATTTGCAACAATCAGCACATTCATTGAGCTCATGGCTCAGTCTTGGTTATGCTCCCAAGATACCTAATTTTAAATGACAACAGAAACAAGAAGCATATTGCAAATCATGTTAATGGTGCATAATGTTCATTATGCTACAAAAAATGAACAAAAGGACAAATTTTGGTTTAGAATTGCAGTGGTGAAATCAAAACAGTAAGCAAAGTTTGCATCCAGTGTTTTTTGCCCATGCCTTTGTAAGAGGAGGGAGAACTGGAAGTGGCAAGAATGATCATTTTGTCAGCAAAAATCTCTCCAGAAGCAGGGAGTTGTGAAACAGAATTCAGGTAGCAGTTTACTTGTGAACGAGTTATCATACCATTAAGAAAATAACATTTTCCCTAAAGAGCTCTCACTGGGATTCTACTTCTCAGTATAAGATGACGATCTGACCACATGCTTTATTCACTCACCAGTCAGATAATGACCAGCAGCTAAAATGATTTATTCACACACTATTTATGTGTTATCAGCTATCCAGCCTTTGCAGCACAAAATGGGTGAAAAAAGGTTAGATATCATTTGTAGGAGCCTCCAAAGACTACCACACTTCAATGGAGGTGAGTGAGCAGGTAATCTACGGATGCATATTCAGCACAGATGGAACACATCATAATATAAAATATTACTTCAGTGATCAGTTTCCTCCTCAGTGCAAAAAAAAAACATGTTCCAGATAAGCTTAAAAAACACACACTTTAGACCAGAGAAGATCTAAGAGCTTATGCAGGTGGATAAAAGAACCATAATCTTATTATGAGGAATTGTGTCATAGATGGAATATCTTAGAGTATTTAGGGCTTTTTTTATAATCTTCATAAATCACCTGAACAGACAATTCAGCTTGAAAAAGCTTAAACTTGCTGACAACACAAAACTACATATAATGAAAAAAGTAGAACCAAGAGTTAAGGTAAGCAGTTCCTATGATAGCAGGAGAAAAAAATGGGCTGCTATGTGCACTAGCTGACTGAAGTCATACAAAAGTAACATTGAGACATCCAGAGAAAGACAAAGTCACTTACTGCTTAGTAGGAAAAAACAGTTAGGATTAGGTAAAAAAAAAAAAGCATTATGTGCTATGTATGGCAGTTCTGCTCTTGAAATGAAATACTGAATAATGATGCAAATTAAACTCTTTGACAAGAAAGTGACAAAGATTTTCAATGTCTAAAAGCCGATTTTTTCATATATTTTTCAAAATGTAAGGCCTGCATTATAGAATACTTACTAATACATAATTCCACTGAAATGCAAAACAAAATGTGGCAATAAGTTCAGTATTCTGCCTTTTCTTCAGAACACTCCCCAACAGAATTGGTAGAGCATCAGTTTAGTGTTACAGGAAAATTTCCCATGTACGTGTGCCCAGATACTGTGCCTTAGGCACAGCCTGCTACTGATGCTCCACAGAGAAGTACTCAAGGAAGCCAGCAAAGCTTTACTCCAGTTCATCTGTGTGCTCAGACATTTGCAAGATGTACTCAAAAGCCTGTTGTGTAAAGAAGCAAAGCTTCGTGACTCAAATTATGTTGGGAAAAGGGATAAAAGCGTATTTTGTGACTATCAGTAACATGTACACCATGGAACAGGCAGAACAAGTGGAACAATTTTGTCTCTGTCCCTTTTATCTGCCGGCAATGGTCAAACATCTACCTGTCTGACACAGAGCAAAGCACATTTACAAGAAAAATCCAGGAGAAAGCCCTCAGATTCCTGAAGCAGTTAACTATTTTCCTTTACCTTACCTATACTATCCTCTGCCTATATTTAAAACCATTCAGATGCACTTTTTCTTTTAAATACTTACCCATCTGAACCAAATGTAGAAACACATAAATCAAAAAACTCCTTAAAATAAAGGAGCAGAAAAACTAATAAACAAACCTCACTCTCACACTCCCAACCTGTTTCTGCTGTTTTCTGACAGACAAGAACAGAACTAGATTTTCTAAAGTTCAGGAAATGACATTCCATCCACGTACTCTCTAGCTTTCTGAAACTGCTCTATAATTCCTGTGATTTGACAGGAAAAAAAAACCTTTACTGAAACATTCAATTAAACAATTTTGTTTCCACTTAGAAAGGTCACTCATCATGCTCTCTTTCCAAAGCAGTCACTTTCTTTGCTTTGTATCTAATTAATTTAAACTCTGCATATAGAACTTTTGAATGACATTCTTTAGCATATTTCGCAGCTATGGATGATAATGGACAATCATGCTGTCCCTCTAAGGACTTTGCTACACAGAGAAGAACATTTGCAACAATCTAGGATGTAAATTTACAGCACAGTCATCACTTCTTATTAACTTCACCTGCATGCACTCAGTGCTCCCTGCCCATGGAGTATTATGCATTACTTTGCAAGAGAAGTAAATGGCTTCATGAAGAACATGCCTGTAGCAGAATTTTCAAGCCAGACAGACAGACAGTGCTGAGTACTGAGAACTCTGTAAACTTATGCTCTTATTTATATTCATTAATTTTCACTAACTTGCCTGCACAGGCAAGCCGTATTATCTCAAATCAGTGAAATATTTCATGGTGTCCACTGTTTTGACTTCATCGATTACATTACGTATACATACTGGTTTATTTTCCTTCCCCCACAATCAAAACTGAACAGAAACTGCCTCAGAGTTTCCTGAAGTGTGATAGTCCTCTTTCTTAGAACTGGAAGCATTTTGACCTGTTTCTTCAGATAAAACCTTACTGCAAGAATACAAGTATAAATGGCAGGCAAAGAGGAGCTTTTCCAAATTGATTTGCAAAGAGTTTCTCAGAATGTCACTTGCTCTGTGCAAGAGTACTAGGGTAGTGAGCAGCTGAAAGGCATTAGGACCACTGATGAAATCCAACCATGAAATGAGAGCAATGCTATATAGGCATGAAAATTAACATGATGCAATAATATCAAATGTATGCAAATACTGACAGTGATGTGGATGCTAAGCAAGGTCATTTAAAATGTAATAAGAACGTAGATATTCAAAATGAAATGCAAAGTTTTGTTGTTGTTTTTTTTTTAATATTATGGAATTAACCCATTAGGATAGCTGTTTCAAGGGACGCTTGAAGTATCTCTAAATGGATTTTCTATATGGACAGAGTCAGTAGCATGGTATTAGTTGCTATTACAAAAATTACTTTAGCTTTTAAAAGCTACTGACTATAACTTTATCGTGATACAGATAAGAATAAAATGGTGGGTTTTTGGATGCTTTGGAATTAGGTTATTTCTTCTGACTTTTATCTGAAGAAAAGCACATCTCATTCTTCTTCTCATTGCCTTTTCTCTGATGGTTATCACTTATTATTTCTTGTGCTAACTTATAACAAGTATTAGTCTCAGGTCTATTTAAAAGTCAGAATTAAAAGATTGACCTTCTGTTGGCTTCCAGACCTACTGGAAGCACAGCACAGATCTGCATTTGGAGAAAGATTTACCTTATAAGATTGTTTGAATTTTATGGAATAACGTAAGGAAAAAAGAATATGGGGATTGTTTGGTTTATAGACAAAGTTTCCTTTGCTATACAATAACTGCTTATGTGATCTGATATCAAGACAGTATTTTGTTTTGGTATTTTGTTACTGAATATTAGACCTAAATTAAAGCACGATTAAACATTTATCTGCCAACATCTGAAGAGATCTTAGTCAAGCAAATTAGCATCCAGCTGAAAAAATAAAGAATAATAATTCTTAAGGGTATTTTAAGAAGATACGTCCTCACTGCTGACATGAAATATACGTAATAAATAATTAATTCTCTGTATAATACATTTTGCTTTGTAAAGAAATCTAGGCATATATTTGCAATAATAATATTTATCATTTACAGTGTAGGTAATTGTAAGCAGCTTACCATACACTTGATCGCACAACACTGTTGCGGCAAAAGCATGCAAACTTTCATTTTTAAACAGTAGGAATGAAACACAATATTCAGGAGCATGCCACCAATTGAGAAAATTCAGCTGAAGTACTGGTGTCACTAAGGCAAAGTTACTTGACTTCATTCAAATAAGACTATTCAGGTTGAGCTCTTATGCAGATAAATACTTCATCTTATTTGAAGCACCATATTTCAGAAAATGTTACTGCTTCCTCTATAACTTCTCAGGCAATAAGAAAATCATAAAACATTTGAACACGTTATTCAGTTAATTGATGGGCTCATGAAATGAGTGTTACTTTTAACATCCTTGTTAGTAAAGTGTGGTGTATTTAACACACTGATGATTACAGGTTTGTTTCGGACAAACCAGGCTTTATAACTTCTTTTTTTTTTTCAAATGAATACAGTGAAGGTGACATATTAAAATTCGTATTCAACATGCTTGCACACTTAAGAAAACAGAGCAACCTCATACTTCCACTAGCAGTTTTTATTTTTTATGTATTTCCTACCCTAAGCAGGCTATTTGTATGCCACTCAGGCATACCACTGGCCTGCGTCTGCTGTGCTCTCCTCAAACACAACATGGCTCTTTCCTATGGGGAGATATTCAGGGACATGGCTGCCTGAAAGGCAGGGAACTAACATTACATCTGACCAGGTATAGAACAAGTTCACTACTGTCGTAGAAATCTTCTGACTATAATTGCTGAGTTGATTCCTGTTCTTCCTGGTTCATCTAACTGGTTAAAAGTTGAGCTACTCTCTTTGAGTACTGAGCAACATACTTCTACATATTTTATTTTTAATTAAAGGAATATCTTTGTCTTGCCAACGTTAGCTTATCTATCCAATTCCAACTAAGGTCAGTAAAAAGAGAGCCACTGTAAACTTGCAGGTAGAGCTCAAGAGAATTTACATGTATTACCCATTACTGTCAACTTCTGTTATGTACAGACGAAACAGTAATCTTGAAGGCATAAAAAGCAGAAAATTGCAGCAGTAATATAGGCAATGTGAAAGAGACCCAATATGCGTAAGAGAGCTTGCTTTCATAATTCTTATTCCTTGCTTAAAGAGGCATTTGGGCACTGTTGTAAAAAGCAGCCAATTGTTTCTGTAGATGAATTATTTTATGATCTTCTAAAACCTTGTAGTATTTTTGTCTTTGGGATTGAGAAACTGACAAGCTGTTTTGGTTCCTGAGTTTATAAACACGAGGCTATATTTCAGTTAACAAAAAAAAAAAAAACCCACCCTATTTTTAACATTAACTATTCACATTATTTAGGCTTGGTTGTGCCATTTGCAACACTAATTAACTTTTCAACACTTTCAAAAGTGTATTCCACTGAGAGAGGCAATGTTAATATAAATAATAATAATCAGATTGCAGAAAATTTATTTTCTCTGCTATGCTGAAGTCCATGTAAAATAATGTCAATACACGAGATTTAGTAGAAATACCTGTTTTAGCACTAACAAGTATACTGCTCCTCTTAGGCATTTAATAAAATTTATATATTCTCCTGTAGAGATTACGATAAAACAAAAGTTGTTTTTAACAACAAACAAACAACAACAACAACAAAAAAAAACAGCAAAAAAAAAAGTATCAGCAATCTCAGCTTAAAATTTGTCCTTTTGAGTATAGTGATGTTCTTTCATCTATATCTATATCTGGCAATTTCCTATACTTGAACCTTCTGTACCTGAAGTATTTTATGTAATAATTTTCCTTTTCTGTCTGTATATATTGAGCAAGAGTCAGAAAAATCTTCTTACAGATATTCTACTGCATGACCTCTTTATGAATAGATTATTCTTACAGATTTCGTGGCTAGGCCTGACACTGTTCTTCATTAAGATCTCTTGTAGAGATCTGTAATCCTCACAGATCATATTCTCATCTGAGCAGAGTTTTCCCTTTGAAATCTTTCCTTACTTAGTCTTGGTGGCATGGCAGTGCAGGCCAGGCTCACTAAGCATTTAATCTTGCCTTTCTTGATCTGGAAACTAATAAACTTTCCATTATTGTTAAAACTGCATTTTAAAGGCCAAACCTGTAAAACCTGAAATACTCATATTTTAGCCTAATATTTTGACTCCCCACCTGTTTAACCTCTGCTATTCAGAAATACTCTTTATTCCTAATTCAGACATCACCAGCAGCAGAAAGATTTTAATGGAGGTTTAGGTGTTAAAATTCCACGCACTGAGAAATCATTTTGGCTTCCAAAATGTTTATGAGCTGCACTCCCATAAGACGCTGAGAATCAATTTTCTTCTGGTTAAATGAACCATGAGGTTCCCAGGTCCTTGTGAGACTTTGATCTCACGACATTTTGTGTTTCTGAGTCATGATTTGTTTCTTGAAATCATTTGCTGCTATTATTAACTCCACTTAATTTTTGCTCTGGAATGATGTCACTATCAAGAAAAAAATACAGGCTTTTTTATTGTTTTAATTTAAAAGAAACAGATGCAAATTAAAAACAACCTTTTCTTCTCTTTTTGCCATATGATGCATTAATGAAAATATCCAAAAGAAGATCAAAAGAAAGAAATTGCCTTTCAATAACATTGCATTTTTATTTTTTTAAGTAACTATATAAAGAGAATAAGATTTTAACATTTATAGAAATACTTTTTACTTCCAAAAAGCTAATCTCAGTTTGGTAAATTGCTAAGAGATAAAAATACAGCTAATACAATGAGATTTCTACCAAAACCCTTAATTAGGTTTAATATGTGAAATATTAAAATAAGATTCCAGACTCAATCCAGGCCATTTTGTGTTCCGTCATTTTTGCTGAACGTTAGAGAACACTTTCTGAGGGTGAAAACAAACACAACCTAATGCAAATTGTTGCATATGTGTCAGAACTCAGGTAAAGCCCTACACAAGGTTGCCAGAGGAAAAAAAGTTAGAAGGTGACAGACTCCTGCTACTTCTTTATGTCCCGAACCAAAGGAGGGAAAGAGAGACTAAATCAAGCCCTCCTCCAAAAACAAAGTGATTTTTCCTCTTTGCATTAACACCTGTGTTCTGCCAAACACTCCATATTCTGTAAATCATAAAATGTATTGCTTTATGCAAAGGTAAGGGTTGCACAGCTCTGTGCCAGGATTCACTTGAACTAATTTTATATACATTAAGACAACAAAAACAAAAATTATTTCTCATAATTAGAAAGAGGAATACAAATTAATTAGTGTTAAGAAATGAAACCCTATCTTTGGTTTCTTTTTGCTTTAATTCTGTAAGCTTTTATGTCTATATGTCTAATAAATGAAGTATTACTTAAAGTACATGATCTCCATTATGCCTTTTGAAATAGAACAGTCTTATGTAAATATGGTTACAAATGCTAGCGTAACTATGATTTTTCTCTTAATTTTGTATACTTAGACTATATGTATTTGAAATGTTAAAATGAAGTCTTTTATAAATTATGGGTCTTGGAAATCATCTAATGTCTAGAGAATTTCAGAAAGGATGCAATTTCATTGTTGCCAGGGTCTCCATTTCTATCCATGAGAGTCAGTTTATTACTCCCAGTAGACTTTGCATCAGTCCCACAAATACCTAAACTATTCCAAATAATCAGAAATTATACCCGAAAGGTTCATTTAATATTTTGCTTATAAAAAAAAAATTATTTTAAATTTCAGAAGTGAGATGAAAACTCAGTTTTAAACGAATACATTCCACAGAACAAACCAAAAACTTAACCATGAGTTTGGTACTAGTATTTCTGGGAAAGATAGAGAACAATAACAACAACAAAATTCTTCATCACTACTTGAGCAGTCACTGAGATTGAGTGACAACATGCAGTCAATTGTTTTGCATTAGTAAGGGACCTAACAAATAGAAATGTGCAGAGTATTCAATATGCTGTCTTATTACATCATGAAATTTGGAGAAACACTTGTTGAAGTAATTTTATGCTATTCACTTGAGAAAACAAAAACACAAATTAAAGACTAACAGGCTGTCAGCTGCATTTTTCCTTTACTTTAACACTTCCTGTCTTTTATTCCTCTGGAAAAATCAGCAAACCTAAATTCATTCTTCTGTCTAAACAACAGTCAAGTTGATTTCTTGGTCTGACATAATCAATGAAATAAATATTATCAAGAGTAGGCTTAGAAAAACAATGCTTGTCCTCAACCACACTTTGTCCTTTTGTTATAAGCCCTTGAAGCACTTCAGCAGAACACTGCTATTGACACGTTAGTTATAACCTGAGGAATAATGAAAATTACAAAGGAATTACTTTCAGCTTCCCATCTAAAGAGTGGTAAGAAAGAGTTAACTGGTGCCTTCTCTCTCAAGATAGGATGTAGTAGGAATGCCAATGAACCTATGAAAAATTAATTGACTTGTGTGCTACATGCAGGATGTGTTATACTGAAATGGAGTTAAATTCGGCATTAAGATGGAAATAAGGATAATTCTTAAAAAACATTTTGAGTTGACAGATGCAGCCCTACATCTATTCTGTCAAAACTCATTTTCAGGAAGACTGCTTTCTATAGAAAAGTAAAGTTCTTAATCAAAAAGGGCAATTCTACAAAAACTGGGAACTTGAAAAAAGAGTTGAAGTTCCATAGTACAAGTGAAAGCTGTCCAGAGAGTCCTGGCTACAGAATGGGGGGACAGCCTGAAACAAGGATACAAGAGTTGCCATGGAGCACTGTGTTACCCAGCCACATGTCAAGTGTTTCCACAAGGTGAAGGACATAAGAGACTATGTCATACAAATTTTAATGACATACATTTGCAATACAAAAGCCAACAGCCTGGCAAAGATAGCAGAACATAAATAAAGAATTCTAAAGAACAGCTTATGCTGTTGGATAATTATATAATACTAGCCCCAAAAGAACTATTGAAAGCGTGATCACTCTTTTTTCTGTGGAGGGGCATTAGGTATTGATCAACTAGTCACCAGTGTTATACAGATCAATGTTATCCAAGAATGAAGTGGATTAAATGTTACTGGTAAGGATCTAGAAGGTATTCATTAAAAGTTATTGCGGAAGGAGAAGATTCCGAAGATTAACTAGGGAAATGCTTAAGCTACTCTGCAAGTAGATGTGGAAAGACCTTGGTTTATTTAGCCTAGCCAAATGAAAGTTGACAAGACATTACTGAGGTAAAAAGTAAAGAATAACATAAATTAGTGATCCTATAGCAATATAACAAAGCATACAATGATAATAAGTGTAGAGCTGCATTTCTAACCTCTATAGGGGAAAATTCATTACAGGTTTTTAACTTTTGTGGTACAGGATTTGTTCTTTCTCTCTCAGGAATTTAATTTGGCAAATGTCCTGTGATGGTTGCAAGAATTCAGAAAGCTTGTAAGAGTGCTTCCTGCCATATCATATTCATTGCTAATAATAGTATACAAAAAAGCACAATGTCTTTCAGGGCATTTCATGTTGTTGGTTTTTTTGTTTGTTTATTTTATTTTCCAGTTAAATTGAAAACAAATACAACTGAGTTACCATAGTTTAGTTATTACATTTACTAGCAACTCTTCTTCATCTTTTAGCTTGATCACTCTTTTGAAATGACAAAGTGAAAATTGCCTTTCCTCACAAAGATTACAGAAGTGATATTTTCTCCTCTGAGCAACTAATGAGATTGAACTTGGGTCTTCTATCAAAAAGTTTAATTATTTCTGAAATGCATCATGGGAGAAGTTAGTCAAAACAACATTTTGGAAATGGAGGATCCCACTGTGTGACAGGGTGTACCTGACAGAATCCTTGCAGCCTCCCATGGGCAAAGCTCTTCCACATAGTGCTGCTGCTATGTACACAGGTGATCTGTCACCTTCTCAGCAGGAGGTCTGGGAAAAAAAGAAACTATAGGAGGGGAAAAATAATAACAACAACAAAAATAGCTAAAAACAATAATAGTAAATATTTGCAAGTCAGGGATAATGTGTTATATCTAAATCCTCCTGAGCTTGCAAGCCTTGCAAGGCGGTACTTTTAACATATGCTGTGATTGAAACCATTCAGCAAACAAAGGATAGAGTACTTGTTTTGATTTTCTGCAAGGCCTTTTTACAGACACCAGTAGCAAACTGAGTTTATATGTCCATTTAAAACACAAAACAAAAGCAGAAACCAAAACTCAGAAATAATGCCAGAGATGAAAGTGGGTGACAACTTTGCACTCTCTTCTGGTTTCTCTTCCCAGCTTCTTCAAGAATCTAGTCTCACCAGAAAATTTCTGCAGAAGGAACAGATTCCCATTCTATTTTTTGCCCTGAATTTGGCTGGTCATGAGCTCTGCAGAATCTTCTCTGACTTTATCTTCCATGTTAATACATTATAAAGCAGTAGCACAGCAATCCAATGAGACTTACACATTCCCACCTGTCTGAAAGTGAATGTAAGAAAGTAGAATTTGGTTTGAAGTAGGAAAAAGAAGAGTGAATTATGTCTTTCCTTAATGGTTGCAAGGACGCTAGCAGGAAGAATGTTTCTTAATTTCAATTGATTTGATTCTGTTCTGTTACTTGTTCTTGGATAACTAAAGGGGACTTAAAATTACTAGTCCTTTCAGAAAAGCTTTATCCTTTCCCCAAAAAGGATTTGGCATGGCTGATGATACAATCTTGTTATGATCCCACACAAAGACATACTGAAACTGGGCAAAACACTAGTGATTCATAAAATGTTGGAACACAACACAGCAAACACTGCATGATAAACACAGGATAGGAGCACATAAATTGAAAAAGCGGTACAAAGAACTTCACATACCCACAAAATTATTTGACAATGAGTGATAAAGAACAGTTGACTGTTTTAAAGAAAGATACCTTTTGTTGCTGTAGACCACTTTGCAGTTCCATAGATTTTTATTTTTTTTTTTTAACTTCTCCTTGGAACAGCAAGTTGAGAGGTCATTAAAAAAGTTGCACAGTTAAAAGGCAGCTCTTCTTTTAACCTTTGTATTTCAGAAAAAATAGTCAATAACAGCCAGTCACAGTTGGCTGCTTTAGTGGCTTTTGTGATTTCAGGCATATGAGTTTCAACAACTGGTATCCACAATGAAAAGGAATGGCTGAAAAGCCGAAAGACAATACGGAGAAAAAATAATGATGGAAGGACTCCATGTAAAAGATGTGCTAGTAACACATGTAAAGGATAAGCTCAGTTCAGAAGGCTGGGTGAACTGCTTGAAGAACACGGCTACCAAACCTTAAGCACCCTCTTTAAAGGTCAACTCTCTTCTTTAACTGCTAAGAGTAAGGTTTGACATTTCCCTACATTCAATCTCTGAGAAAATCAGAGAAATTCAGAAAACCGAATGAGAGAAATCTGAAAGAATAGAGGTTGCAACTGAGCTGTTATCTGCACAGACAGCCTGTGTGCTTGTTGCTAGAAAAAGTTTGTTAGCACAAAAGAAACAGATTTATTTGATTTAGCTTTTAGGCTCCCTAATTTTCAATATACAGTCTCAGATCAATGTAACTAATTTTTTTGAGTTGAGGGTCCCAAACACTAATAAAAGCTTCATAAACGTGAGCCATCAGATAAACAGCTCATTAAAGCAGAAGACAAATAGCCTGGATAAATAGCAAAATTGTTCAGGATGATTGTATATTTTGGTTTTAACTCCCACTGGAGAAGTACTTTACAGTAAGCAGCTGGAAGATATGAGGATATAACGGAAAGAATAACAGAGTGGCACTGGGAATAATGACTGCATTTTTCTCCTTATGGCAGTAAAGTTTCACAGTCAGCACTAAAGAAAGTCACTTTTCTAAGATCATGTATCACTATACTCCATGAAGCAAAGTAAATCGGCTTACGACAGGGTGCATTCTGTAATGGGTGGGCTGCTTTCACATGCTTGTGTGAGCTCCCTTTCTGCTGCCAACAGTAGAAACATGAAACAACAGACAAGCAGTTGTCTTTGAAGTAAGTCCAGACATCTTCAAGATCTTAAAATAAAATGATGTCTCTCATCAAATTACTGGTGATGCTAATGCATGTTCAAAAGTCCAAATATCCATTATCCATATTCCCACCCTGACCCCAATGCATTTACTGTTACCATTTCTATGGCTGACTTTCATACAGGTATATTTAGCCCTGTTTTTACTTGATATCCCTTGTAAAGCAAACATCTTGTGATGTATTCATGGCAAAGTAAGCCTATCAAGGTATGAAAGGTTGAGAAATGAGAATATTTATACACTCAAGATGTTGTTAGTTGGTACATGTGTTATAGTTGAAAATGAGATTAATTGAAAGACAGTGTTTATAGTGACTGGTTTCAGATATCCTGTCTGTAACTTAACTTTCTTGTATAGCGTGTTTTGGGGGTGAGCTGGTGGGAAGCTGACTAATAAACTGTCTTGATGGTGACATTCAGTTTCTTTTAGAAAACATTAATGTATTTATATTTGGTACCAGCATTATTAACAGTGAACAGGAAAAAATCTGCTGCATCTATAATTAAAATAGATAAGGTATTTTTAAGTAGAACACATGGACTTTTTTTTAGCTTAGCAGTTTATGGAATTGTTCACTGATATTTCAAGGTGGAAAGTAGCTCTGAGCATTCAATGAAATAATAGTTCTCCATCAGAAAACTAACTGCCTGCTTGCCTTTACAGAGCGAACCAGAAAAATTTACATTTACTGTGTTTGTATCTTTATAGCAATGTTTGCCAAGAGGGAATATTTTAATTCTCTACAGGAATTTGATCTACGGGTTATAAATACAGACTATCAAGTGTCAAATCTGACCCTAACTTTTCCAGAAGTTAAAAGGTAAAGGTTAAAACTGGTAAGAAATGTTTGGTGAATTGACTGCTAAATTAATATGGAAAGTGTTTGCATGCTCTTGGTTTCCTTTTATTATACACTTGTTGTCCAAAGATACACGGGCTTTCAGCATTACAGGAAAATTGAAGGATTTTTTTTTTCCTTTTTTTCCTCTTTTTTTTTTTTAACTGAGTTTGCTGAATGAGAAAACTCATACACTCAAAGAGATACGAATATTATTCAAGCATTAATGGTCATTATTGATGTTTTCTTTTCAATTATTAACTGTCATGGACTAGTTACTATCTCATATTCGTTATTTCTAATTGCTGCACTTTCCCCCCCTTTATACAATCATCCATTAAATCCACAGCACCTTGCTTCCCACTGGAACACTATAAACTCGAAACAGTTCTTATAAACCCAAAGAAAGGCAATATTGGATTAAACATCAAGACAAAATTTACAGGAGATTATAAATTAGATTTGATTCACTGTTCTTTGCTTAGCTGCCTTAATCCTGTGAAAACTGGTTATTATAAAAAACAGTTCTTTTTAAACATTATGCTGTTTTTTCAGACATTGTCACCTAGCACACCAGGAACAATTGCAGGCTGGTCATACACGTTGTATTCTGATCTTATACAAAACCTGATTAATCCACGCTTTTTTTCTTTTTTTTTTTTTTGTCTTAAATCAGATTCAAGGAAAGCAGAGATTGTCTTTGGTCTGAACTACTGCAGCACTCCAACACCATATTAAGCAGCACTGACTCGTTTCAGAAGATTTCATTAGATGTCTCTCCAATCTCTTATCTATTAAATAGCCACTGTCAGCTCCATAATTGCCACAATGGGCAGATTAAACTTAGGCAGCTGCATTCTGACCTGACCTCAACAGTGCTCTGCTCATCCTGCACTAAGCTGCTGCTATCAAGTCTTGCTGACAACAACAGCAACTGAAATTGCTGTTATTTTTGTCGACTGCCAACATATACATCCTATTTCACAAATACATAGGCATGAAGGATTCTACTTTGTAGGCTAAAAATACTAACTTGGCTGTAATTAGCCTACAATTCCAGAGCTAATGGCTGCATGAGGTAAATACTGGCTCTTCAGAACCAAGCTTCCATTTCTACATCAAAGTAACAGATATTTTTCTTTATTAAACGTAGATTGTCAGATATCAGGAAAGAATTGTGCGATACAAATGTCATCCTGTCAAAACCCATAATGGAGCCCATAGCACTCATGTTGTTTCATTCTCTCCTGAATTCTTAAGGTCTCTAATAATACCCCTTGGGAACAGAAGCTATAGGTCCTTCATCTATCATGAAATCACTCAGTAACTGCTGTTATCCACATATAGGGAGAATCTCAAATTTCATTAAAAGCAGAGGTCACTTCTGGTTTTCTAAAGCAAATATGATTATCTACACTACAACTAAAAAAAAAAAAAAAAAAGGGAATAAAGGAGAGCAGAGAGAAATAAACACTGATACTGAAGTACAGCTCCTTGTCCCATGGATTTACAGAAACATTCTGCAAAGTTATCCAGAAAGACCATAGTAAGAGTTTACTGCTAGTCTTTGTAATGCTATCTGTGGTTCACACAGCAGTCAGAATATCAGTCAGTGAGATTGCCTCTCTGACTTCTTAGTTACTTTCTTGGGTTCTACGAAGTTATGGGAACATTCCAAGAAAAGAAGTTCTGAAGTACAACTGTACAAATAAATTTATATTTTCTAATATAAGAACTCAATGAAAGAGCTCAACAAAATAGAATCAAAACATAAATGTTTTGAAAAATCAGATTACACTTTACTTTCTACAAAAAATATAAAGGAGTCACTGTAATGTGTTCTTGGAAAAAACACAAAAGCTATCCAGATCTGCTTTCTGAGATCACAATGATAGCATAATTTACCACTGGATTTAAGGTTAATATTCACCTGGAGGGACTCAGAATTATCATTTGATCATGGTTAGTATGACTGTATAAAGGACAGTTCTATTCAGTAACATATTTATTGTGTATATACAGTCATTCATATAAATAGCTAAAACCAATTTGACAAGATTGTAACAAAATCTACTCAAATCAGGTTATGAAATGATGACTGTAGTTAAAAATTAATTTTATATATAGATCAAGGGAAAGGGGAAGAAGATGCAACCAACAGTAAATATCAAGGACAAGATATGGATTTAGCAAAATTGATAACGACACCTATTGCATCAGGTTGTTTGCCTTGGTATATGATTTTCTGGAATTACATGATAAATTATGGAAGACTTAGAAAAGCCATTGCATTTGGATGAAGATAATATGTTATGCAAAAGGCTGACAATACAAGAGCATTTGAGTAATACTTCTACGTATTTCTGTACCACTCTACAGTAATATTAATAAGTATGTTGCTCCAAAAGTAATGCTTCCTCATGATGCCCATGGAAACTACAACAGATAAAAAAAAGTACAACAACGCTGTTTGACAGAGCAAAGTCTCAGCTACAAAACACTGCTTTTCAACATAGTCACAGCCATTAGCTATGCATTTTCACCAGTCATAAACAAGAGCCTGCATGTCTTGCACATTAAAATCTGTACAAGTGGAAGTGACTCACTGTCACTGTTGCCACTGCTGAAATACAACAGCTAAGAGTTTCATTGCCTGCTCTAGCACAGAAGTCTGTCTCATAACTGTTGTTACAACAGACAAGTAACTGCTTTGTGTGGCTTCTTACTTCACAACAAAAAGCAGAACCAGCAGCTGTGTTGAATTTATGAACAAAGGAGTAGCGAATAATCACTACTCTGCATAGGGTGTCAGTTAGACTGGACTACCACACATAGCTATCGTATTTTTAAGGAAGGTGAAAAAAAAATACAGAAATTACAGTAAAGGGTTATAAACTGTTATTTCCAGCAAAGGATTAAGAACATTAATCTGCTTACTTCATCAAAAACAAGCAGAAAGAAATTGTGATTTCCCAAACTGCATTTAGGATGTGCTTGTTTTCTCCTCCCACTTTGAATTTACTTTTTTTTTTCCCCATGCAGACAATTTAATAATTCTTAAAAAAAAAAAAAAAAAAAAAAAAAAAGAACAAAAACCTGCACTGTTTATAAAATTTCTGCTATTTCATCAACACTTTACTTCTAACATGAAAAATAGTTTATATTCAAATGGCGTTAGTATTTCGTAGTTACTAAAATTTGTCATTTCAAGTTCAAGCTTTCTGGTCTCAGCTGTACGTCATCACAAAAGTGCTTTCGTTGGTCCCTTACATGCTAGTATTTAAAATATGTGATAACATCAAAATAGTACCTTTGACTTCTAAAAAAATTCAGATATATACCGCATACATTACAAAAAAACCTCTTAAGTTTGAGATTATTAAATGTGTTAACATTATAGGCAATATTGAATAAAATGAATAAATTCATTTTATAGCCAGATGGCATCCTGAAAGCTATTTTAAAATCTTGCCTATGAACTTTTGTTTATAGACCTACAGACTTCTTTCCTGTATATTAACTTCTTCATGAGGAAGAGTTCAATTGATGTGAAGCTAAAGATAAAAATTCAACAAAGCAGCTTTCCCCACTATGCTATCTTAGTCACCAGCACTCAGATAACAGGTTCTCTGTGCTTAGTACAACTTTGTGACCATTGGGTATCAGAAAAAGTTATGCATCAAAATTACAGAAGCCTGATGACTGAGGTAGTCTCAGTGATGTTTCAGCCACTGTGTGATAAAACATACTGGTTGCATTTTTATTTAAAACTTTAGAAGAAGTTTCTTCTATCTACCAGAGTATGTCTGGGGTATTAGGAAAGTTTCTTGGAAGATTTGTTTTGGACTTAAAACATCTCAAATTCCTTGAAATATGCCAAATGTCTGGCATCTATCTCAGGAAAAAAAAAAAAAAAAAAAAAAAAAAAGGTATTTTTAAAAAAAAAAAAAAAAAAACCATGGGAGTTCAATACAATCTATCAATAAGTTAAAAACCAATAAGAAAATAACATCTTTGCCTATGCAAAGACACAGCCTTTATCTTAATAAAAAAAAGTATGTTAATACAAATTTAGAGTAAAATAATGGGTGGTGAAACAAGATTCTGAATAAATTCAGTGAAGAAACTGGCTAAATATCATAATGATTATTTCCTGAAATCTTTCATTACTCTAAAGTCCTCAAGTGAATCCCACTGGACAAACACAACCTTAGCTGATATATACTTTCATGTAAGTCATGCCTATCATGTCACATCACTGTAAAAACTAGAAGGAAATTAAAATTGACCAGGAATATTACAGAAACAGAAGCATACATTTTAAAATTACAATTACAAGATGCACTGTGTCCTGATAGATTCTTTGCATAAAAATACGAGCTACAACTATTTTGTGAACATGTTCAATTGAATTTCACATCTGGACAATGTATCTTTCAGTTGCCTAATATTTTAGGAACGATGCTTTGCTAGAGATACAGCACTGAAAGGGAATGAATTGAAGTGCTGATAAAGTTATGCTTTATGAGTACATTCACGTTGCATTTCGGGCTGGATATAGCCTTTAATTCCTATCCTAAACTGAAGTGTTGCTGCACAGCTAATAAAAATGGATGAAATTATCCTTGTGTGCAGAATATAAATCAATTTATAAAGCTCTCTGAGATGCTTAGAGGTGAAATATGTCATAGAAAATTATCACACTATTGTATAAGCATCAGCCCTTCCTTCTATGTTATTCCCATAAACTATCCATAATAGCATCACCTTCTGATCAGACAATGGTAATATATGTAAGAATGAAGCACTAGCGCGGTTCCTGAGAAGAAAGCGAGATCAAATTCAAGAGTATAGCTTGATTTCGAGATGTAGTTTGGATTAAGGGCAAAATAAGGTCATGCAAATCTGGTTTATCATTATGAAATAACACATATGCACACAAATCAAAACCAAACCTAGCGTACAATTATACAAAGAAAATATAAAATATTGTAATATATTCCATAAAATATTTTAGACTCTCATTCAATTGGAGTATCATCAAGCCAATAGATAGCAACATGAACACAGGCAAGAGATGGAGGGTAAGGAGTACAGAATCATAGAATAATGAAACCTTAGAGTTCGAAGGAACCTCTGAAGGCCATCCAGTTCAACTCCTCTGCAAAGAACAGGGACACCACAGTTAGATCAGGTTGCCCAGGGCCTGATGCAGCTTTGCCTTGAAAGTCTCCAGGGATGGGGCATCAACCACATCACTGGGCAACCTGTTTCAGTGCCTCACCACCCTCACTGTAAAAGACTATTTCCTTATATCTAACCTAAATCTACTCTCTTTGAGCTTGAAACCATTCCCCCATGTTTTATCGCCACAGACTCTACTAAAGGGTCTATCCCCTTCTTTCCTATAGTTCCCCTTCAGATACAGAAAGGCTGCTCTCAGGTCATCTCGTAGCCTTTTCCAGGCTGAAGAGCCCCCATCTGTTTCAGCCTTATGTCATAGCAGAGGTGTTCCATCCCTTGGATTGTCTTTGTGGTCCTCCTCTTACTGGGCTTCAACAAGTTTGTTTATGTCCCTCCAATACTGAGAACTCCAGCACAGAGCTGAGGGGCAAAAGCACCTCTCTCACCCTTCTCACCACAACTTTTTTTGATGCAGCTTAGGATACAGCTGGCCTTCTGGGCTACAATGGCACATTACTGGCTCATGTCCAGCTTCCCATCCACCAGTATCCCACGGTCTTTTTCAGCAGGGTTGCTCTCAATGCTTTCATCCCCCAGTTTGTATTGGTACTGGGAGTTGCCTCAACCCAAATGCAAGTCCTTGCACTTGGATTTGTTGAACCTCATGACGTTTAACTGGGCCCACTGATCAAGCCTTTCCAGGTCCCTCTAGATGGCATCCTGTTCCTCTGGTGTGTCAACCACATGCCACAGCTTGGTGTCATCAGCAAACTTGCTGAGGGTGCACTTGACCCCACTATCAATATCACCAATGAAGGTACTGAAGAGTATCAGTCCCAGCACCAACCTCTGGGGAACACCACGCATCACTGACGTCCATCCAGACATTAAAGCCATTATACTCCTTTATCACTTTTGAGACAACATCTAGGTAATGCATCCAGTTTTGGGTCCCCAGTGCAGGAAAGGCATTGATTAGTCAGAAAAAGTTCAGGAGAAGGTCCGTAAGCTAGTTTGGGGCTTGGCTGGGTGCAGGAGCACTTGCCCTGTGAGGAGATGCTGATGGACAAGGCCTTGTTCACCCTGGAAGAGAGATGGCTTTGAGAGGACTTGATGACAGCCTGCTCCTACAGGGTGGCTGTTAGTAAAAGCACAGAGCTGGACTGCCATGGTTGAAGGACAAAGATCAAGGGAAGATTCTGAGATTCTAGTGCAAATTCAGCCTTACCCATCTTTCTGAAGTAGGCTGCACCACATATCTCCAAAGGCCCTTTCCATTGCAACAGGCAAGTTCAGTGCTATTGGCACTGCAAGACACCATCGCACAGTGTTTTGCCAAGAGGCCCAAATATCCTCAGTGCCAGAATATCACATTCCATCAAACTATGTTGACATTTGCCTATTAGACCAGAAAGTAGAAGCAGTTAGCAGTTTGATGTCTGTCTGAGAGTACCTAATTTTCTAGGTTAAGGAACAGTAAGAAAAAGTATACTTTTATCTCCTTAGCAAAAAGCAACAACACTCAAACTTAACAATTAAACTAAGAGTAAAACATAAAATTCAATATAGACTTGAAAAATACCCAGGTATATATAGGTATTTTTTAAGACAGCCAGCAAGAGCTTACAGTGTTTGAGATTTTTCTCACATGAACCCTGCATATCTGACAGCCATACGTTTAAAGCACTCTCTTAATAAAGATATACCTACTTCTCTATATACACATTCAAGTACTCTCAGAGAGAGAGAGAGAGAGAGAGGACTTGTTTTCAAATCTTTTACTTGGAAAATTAGAAAAATACTGAATTATTTCTAGTTCCGGGCATCCTGGTTTTGCAAAAATTTCAGCACATTAATTGTAAAGACTTTGGCAGGAAGACAGATTATTTCCTATATAATGATTACTAAAAATATTATTCTATTTTCAAAGAAATAAGATGATAATCAGGGTTTAAGTAGCTTAACAAATCATGTAGGATTTCACTAAATTTGCAAAACTCAGCCTTTTTTTCTTTTTACTCCTGCCTTCCATAGCTCCTGACTAATCCAGAGTTGCCAGAACCCATAGCCTTTGTGACAGCCAGTTCTACTTAACCCCAAATCGCAATTATTCTGACACCTCCTTTGCAGTACCTCTCATTTATGGGTGATCTTGTTTTGAATCTTGTCAACATGCTAAGCAAGATCTCTTTTCTTCGTTGGGTTTCTTTCTGCTGGTGGAACAAACTGACTAGAGTATGGTTACTGGCATCTGCCCAAGAGCGGTGTGAGAAGAGGGCAAGTGAGGGAATAATTGGGCTGTTTTATCTTTTGTCACTGACAGTGCAGTGTCAAATACATCCAGCCATCTACACTGATTACACCTACACTGGTTTAAAAACACTTTATGGAGTTAAGGAACACCTAACCCTGACCGCCAGTTGCTGTGGGAAGTACATCTCCATTTCCATGCCCCCTAGCCTACTTAAACCAAAGCTGCCTATTTTGAGCAATGCTCAGAGAAATGAATGGTCACTTTCATTTATTATGTCATATATACCAAGTTCATTGCACTGTATTACTCACAGAACTGCAGCAATCTAGTTTATTATGATGGATATTAAAAACTGTTCTGGCATCTACCATTAGCCTCACAATTTTCTTCTTTTCCTTCTATTCCAGGAAAAGATATATGTATCTAGTGACCCAACAATAATGTCAACATGCCTATATGCATACTGATAGATACCTGTCTACTTGGAAGAAAGGCTAATGCACTTTCCAAATGTATCTGTTAATCTAAATCATTTTTGTTGTGCCAACCCTGCTTTTTTATTACAGTCTGGAATCATAACAGAATTGGATTAGATTCTTTATAGACTTTTCCCTTTTTACCTCTTTTCTACCACGAAGAAAATTTAAATGATTTTTTTTTTGTGTGTATGTGTGTCAGTTTACTCATTCCTGAAGTAGTAAATGGGCTCCGACAGCATGTCTAAGGCAGCCAGGGAAAATATTCTTCACAAAGATTAAACTAATCTAATTTGTCAAGTTAAATGAATTTTGTAGCTTCATTGTTTCTTGTTTGGAAAAAGGTCTCTTAAGAGTAAGCAAGTTTTTTTTTGTTTGTTTTGTTTTGTTTTTTTTTTAGGAATTGTCTATGCAGACTGTCATTACTCAAACATTATGCCACTGTAACAATGGCATCCAGCTGTTACTTCTCTTCTGAGAAATACATGATATCATGATAGCATTTATTTCTAAAATAGGAAAGATGACAGGTAGAAGATTATTTTAACCATATTGTGGTTTCCAATTGTAATGCTGAAAAAGGTACTTTTTGGACTGTGAAACTAATCTATAAGTATCATTAATTATTGGTCTGTGTTTGACTTTTATCTGACTACATTTATGAAGGCACAAAAGTCAAAGATATTAAATGCTGCTGTCTTTCATGTATTGGCTATGTAGTTGCATCTTTTGCAAAAAGTATTTAGGCTTTAAAATTAATAATAGCAATGGTGGTAAAAAAAAAAAAAATACTGTTCCTTTAAATGAATTTAAGCTAAACAATTACTCTTTTAAGCTATAATATTTTTTAACATTTATAATATTTTATGATCCCTATTCCAGAAATATTTAAACATACATCCTAAACACAGCTTCATTGTTGACCTAGGACTAGAATTCTAATTTCATTTAAATGAGTAATGCTTGAGAGATTGACATCATCTGGACTCAGATTTTAATGATAGTCTCTAACATATTTCCTCCACCAATGCAAAGTGAAACACATTATTGCTTCCTTTATTAATTAATAAAACCATTCTTGTGCTTAATGATGCAAAGATTGGTTCATAGTAAAACATCTTGCCACTTGAAAAGATATCAGTGATGTTATCCAGTCAGTAACAAGCCCTGAAAATTTTCCATTGGAATTATAACTGAAGGCACTGAAATCCATTTAAACTTTTTTCTTGGTTCAACCATTACAAGAAATTTGACTACAATTTTTCATTGGCATGCTACCAGTTTTAAAGGAAACCTAAACAACACACTATTTTTCTACAGTGCTCTGATGTACACCACTACCAGACAGGATAATAGTGCTGATACTATCACAAGCCCCACACAGCCTGCTTGTGAGGATATGGAGGCATTGCCATTCCATTGATCTCTGAGAACATCTGACAACAATTACAGTAGGTCAGAAGATATGTTGAAGGATGATTGTTTTATTTTTTTTATTTAGTTTTCAGTTTGTTTTTTAGGATTCTGATTATTATTGAAGACCAGATAATGAATCCTAGTAAACGGACTTAAACCTATGTCCATATGGTTCTAAACTGTTTTCCTTGACCTTCACAACACAGCCAGAGCTAAATACTTTGGTCCCAGACCAGCAAAGCTCTTAAGCATATGTTCTACTTCCTTCTCTGCCAGAGCAGAGAATAAGACCTCACAGAAGATGCAGTTTGATCTGCTACATCAAGATGTGATCTTTAAACATTCTGAAGGACTCATCAGGTAAACTTTCTCCACAGACTATTAATTGAATTTACATAGTAGCTCTGTCTTCTAGAATGAAAATAGTTGATACAGTTAATCCCAAGATAATTAGCGCAAGATATTACTACATTAGTAAAGAACATTCCCAAATCAAAAGCTATTTTTAATTTCATTCCGACACATCTAGAAATAGACTCAATACTTAAAAAAGTCAAGTAATGAAATTAAAGTCATAATTACTATTAACAGAATATATTTCTGCTTGTTTTTTTACCATGTATTAGATTGCACACATAGTTAGCTAAGAATTTGCAAATGGGCAACTATCCAACACAAGGGAATGAGAAGGAGGCAAATAAATTCAAATGTGATAAATCATTATTGAATGGTTTTGAATATAGAAAACTACAACTATGAAACAAAAGAAAAACTGCTAATCTGTAGAGGATTTGGTTTTAAACGCTTTCACGGAAAAAACCATCAATGGAAGAAAAAGAAGAAAATGCAGACTTCTTTTTCTTGCTTCTTTGTTTACGGAACTAGAGAGGAAACCTTCAGATAAAAATAATTATTGGTTGAATGTTTTCTATCTCAGAATGTCAAAAAGCAGAAATTTGAATGAACCATCAGCAGCTAAATGGTTGGTGAAGCACCTGCCATAGAGCAGAGGGGAATACTCTGTACATCTGTACCTTCAGTACTACCAAAATTATAGCTTTGGTAATCAATAAAATCAACTTCCTTTCTGAAAGAAAAAAATGAATCGTTTCCATGCAATTATAAAAAAAAAAAAAAAATGGTAACAAAAAAAGCCAGTGGACTTTTTTTGTCCAGCATACATTGCTGCATTCCCATCCCTTTGGCTCTGTTAAAGTGAAAGCTATCAGTATACTTAAATTTTTAGGTTTGTCAGACTTTATGACAAAGAGTACCTCTATTGCTATTGAAGGTGTCAGGGCTTTAGGAGCAGAAGATGGGGACAGGGCTGGGGAAATGGCTGCACAGTCCACCTAGGACTAATCTGGGGCAGGCACTGACAACTACAAGGATCTGAAATAAGGTACTGGGACACAAGAAGGAGTTGGTGGAAGCAAGTAGATGAAATTGAACAGAATTTCTCTGAAAGAACATTTTCCCACAATGTTAATAAAACCACAAGTTTTTAAGGCTGCAAATGCCACATGCACTTCTTTCACACAGCAGCATTCAGTTCCAGAAAATCAAGAAACAAAAATACGTAAAATAAGACTTCTCACTTTTTCAAGTGTTAGCCACACTTTTCATGTGGTAAAAACTAATATTAACCATTTAGTTTTAGGCAAAGAGAGAATATTTGTCCCTAAAACCTTTAATGAAAAATGCTTTAACTATAGATTTCTCTATATATTAAAAGAAATTGAGTTATTTAGAAGACAGATAATGCTTGCTTAGATGATTGGAGACACAGAAGAACAATGAAAGTATATTTAAAAACAGTAAAGTAAGAAAGAGTTAATGATTGAAATACTTAAATGCAATAGCATTACTTCACCATACAAAACACACATTTCTATTGGGTAAAATATATTTAAGAGCAAAACCTAAAAAATTGCCACGAAGAAAGTGCCCATCACATTTCCTACAACAGCAGAGAAAAAGGAAATAATGCAATACCTGATTCAGGTACGGAAAAGAAAAAAAAAAAAAGATAATATATTTTCTAAAACCGAGGGGGAACATACATTGCTGATTTTCATCCAGGAATTCCTGCAAAGCAGTATTTCTAAAAATTCCTTGAGATTAACAAGGGTATATGAACAGACTTTTTTGCTCACCTAAGTTTTCTAATAAAATTTCATATTTTGTCACTGTCATCTCATAAGAGAATGTTTGTAGGGACACGGCACCTCTCCTTTGTGTACTCCAATTCAAACCTGCTTGGATTGCCTGCTTACTTTCATGGAAACTACTGAAATTCTGCTACTGTATGAGCAACAGCACCTCAAAATATTTGGTTACGATGGTCTAAACTGGCTTCCAGGTGCCTGGTCTGCCTGGGTCATGGACAGACAGGAACAAATGAGGAGGAAAAGAAGTGGAACATCACTAATCCCTACAGACTTTATCTGTAATGCAGAAGTTGAATTGTCCTAACAATTCACCGCAGATGCTTTGTAAGGTTCAAGCTTTCCACTGATACCAAAAATACTGTTTATGTCAACTGTTTGACATAAATGAATGATATTCAGCTTGGCTGCAGTGTTTGTGTCAACTGCCTGAAAAAGAAATCACTGCAGCCAAACTGAATGTCATTCATTCTGTGGACTGTGAAATTGGAAGCTATGTGAACATGAGTGACATCCATAATCCTACAAATAATTTTGATTTAATATGACCAACTGTCTTAAAGCTATCTAGTCATTTTCTGCAACTTTCAAAAAAGTCAGAAGAGTTCATAACGATTTTTTAAATTCGGATTGCCCAGAAAAGTTTGATACTACTTCTTTTATACTAAATAATACTTTTTTATACTTTTAGTTATTTTAGTATCTAATTTCCAATCCAAATGTACAAACTATGAAATAATTACATCCATACAATTCAAATATACTTGAAAATTGTGTTCGTGCTCCTTGAATATCTACTTCCTTCTCTCCTTCATAGTCTTGTCAGGCTACGGCTATTTAATTTCTCTTTAGAATAAGGTCTGTAATAGAAATTTAGTAGAAAGGGATCCAGGCTTATACTGAAATTAGATGAAATGCTAATAAATATATGTACTGGTAAGGAATGCCTTGTCTCAAATCAAAATGAAACAATCAGCAGCACTCTGCAGACAGTTTTACGTTTGAAAGCATTTCTTGGGAACATGAGAACACCACAGGAAACATGCACACACTATTTTAGGGAAATCCCTAAATAGATTTCAACTGAAATAGTTTACTCCTGATAAACTTTACTCCTAATGTCATCGTTGCATCTAGAATTCATTATTGAAAATTTTCAAATATTCACTGCTTTTGGAAGTAATTAGGAAACTGCTTTGTGATGTTCTTTGAGGTTTGCAAGTCTCGCAAGCACATTTCCTTTTCTAGTGGTAAAAAGCCTTGATCTATAGTACTTAAAATTGTAAGAATGCAGTTCTGTGCAATTAAAATAGAATTCATCAAGTCTTGCAGAAAGAAACAGTAGACTGAAAATACATATAATATCATATACCTGAATACTCTCAGAATTTTAGCTCAAGCAATTTGATTTTTTAAATTTTCTTCTAATTGTGAAAGTTTGGTTTCTACCTGCATGTAGCAGTATTTAAATAATCTACTACTTGTTATTCTTTTAAGCAAATCATTATTCAAAGATAGAACATGAACAGCTTCATTTTTTATGCTAAATGAAATATAGAAAGAGCACCATTGCTTCCTCATGGTTCATGAGGTGTCAAGGAATACAGCCATTTTGGTTAATGACAAACAGCATATGCTATCCATCTAGAGGAGTATAGTATGCAGTCTGTCAGTTTTTGCATTTTCTGCTATATACTTTCTGCATCTGAATGTGATTATCAATAAAGATTCTAAGAATCTGTAAATAGTACTGATGACAAGATAGGATGGGTATGTTTGATGCATGAAAGAAAGAATATGTGAAAACAGGAATCCGGAAACCACAGCTTCGGAGCATGAAAATTGCATAAAATCTATAATCAAATATTTAAGGTCTCCTCTGAACCTATGCTTAAAATAATATCCGCAGCATGAGTTTAAACCCTATCAGAAGTTTTCCTCTTGGCTAGTACTGCAAAGCAAGCTTAGAGGAAAGTGGATTTTTAAGTCTGACAGGCAACTTAAATAATGTGCAGAAAGAAATTAGGTTGAATAAAGCTAAACTTTGTTTCCAAACGTGCTTTCAGAATCTTTAATGCCACACCAAAATAATTCATGCAACCTGAAACATATGACTGTGTCTTTGTTTTTGAAAAACATTCCAGTCTTAATACATTCATTCCTGAAATGAAGAATGTTTTATTTAAAAATGGAAATGCTTAAAAAACTCTAACTATAAACTGTTCTGTTACAATAATTCCAAATAGAATATTTCCACATCATCAGTAATTTCTATTCTTTAAGACCAAACCAAAACTGCATCCTACCTAATTTAAAGCATTTGAAACCACTTTTCAATCAATAAAATTGTCACCAAGTTCTCCACTGAGACTGGAAATCATCTATTTAAATAAAATACATACCTGTACATACTTGTCTTATTAGATGCTATGCATTTCTAAAGCAAATCTCAAGAAATCTTCATATAATTCTAAATAGCTAGATTTAATCAAGATATAGGGGAAAAGTTGAATTTCAAACTATTCAGTACATGTATGAAAACTATTTTATCTGAGTTTTTTAAATTTAAATTTTTAATTTAACAAATAAAGTGATCAGTTAAAGCAACATCCAAATACTTCGTATTTTTTGAATTAAAATTTATTACATTTTTCCTCTGTCCTTTTTCATTAAAAACACACCAACCCATAATTTTAAAGCAATATTTACTCATTAGTTCAATCTAATTCTAGTTTTAATTAATGAATAACAATAAAATACTGGTAGAGACAGACCTTATAGATCTTGTCATTCTTCTAAATATATATTGTAAAATAACTAATAATCCTTGCCTCTAAGTTTAATAGCTAGCAAAGTTTCAGTTTCCTTTCTGTGAAAAAAATTCAAAGTGTCTTTTGTAAATCAGTGTGATAGAAATTGTTTTTCTCCAAAATGGTAAAACTAAAGAGTTTTAATAAGTAAATATGTATTGTTTTTACATTTTTAATTGCCATTACTTAGTTTTTCACAGTAGCAGGAGAGATGATTATGAAGAGCTGCAGAAGTATGTCTAAACAGTAGGTGATAAAAGCCATGCAGTTTGTAAACAGGAACAGAAACATGGAACTCCTGAAAAAAAATGGGAAAAAAGTAGGAATCATGCCACTATGCAAGTCTTCACTAATTACGCTTAGAAAAAGACTAATCAAATCATGGCTATTAGCTATAAAATAATGAATGGCATGTAAAATACAAAAAAGGGATTGATGTCTTTCACATAAACAGGAACAATAAAACTCTAAAGAAACAGTGGCAGAGGAAAGGCAAAAAGAAAGGAGACAGGCATTTATTTGAACAGTACCTATGGAAACTATTGCACCAGGATATTACGAATGGTGAAATTTATGTAGACTCATATTTTGACTAGACAATTAATGGAAACTAAAATATCAAAGACCAGTAAGCATAAATACCCCAAACTTTCTCCTTAGGAAGTCACTGCATGACAAATTTTGTCAACTGAGTGTTTCTAATAAAGCAATATCTGCTTATATTTGCCCCTGACTCATTTGCTTCCCAAAGCATCAATTATTGAGGAGATGTTGATATAAGGCATGGGGAAAGATATACTTTTGGATAGATCACAACAGCTACTCTTGTGTTGTGTTATTATAAACAATAAATACCATCATTTCAGTTCATTTTCCTTTTTACTTGTTATTTATTGGAGCAGGGGAGAAGTATTACTTCACACAGAACTATCTTCTTGCTATGAGCCTTCAACTGAAGGAATAACCATTCTTAAATGGTTAGGACTTAATCATTCCTAGGGCTGGAAACTCCTAGATCTGACTTTCTTTTAAAAAAAAAAAAAAAAAAAAAACCCAAAAACATAGCATTGATAAAAAAAAGCTTCCCAGAACTCACAAAAAGCCCTGTTACTGTAGTGAATCTTTGTGCTGCTGAGCCAAATGCAAGATAAAATATTTCTGTCTTAGAAGTTTTTCCAATAGCACTGTATATTGGAAGGAATGAGTGGAATGGGAAACTGCACACCTGTAGAAAGAGATAGGGAAATCCAGTTTAATGCTTTATTAATCACAGACAGAATGAACGCATTTGCGTAATTAAAACAATAATTTAGTTATAATAATTTGGGATCCAATTCTTTTTGAGTTCCATTGCTAATGAAATCATAATGCATTTGTTCCACATACAATTTTAATTTGGGGTAAATCAACTTCTACTTTTGATAATTCTTTGACCAGGTATTTCTAATCTGTTATATTCTTAAACTGAAATATTGAACTATGCTGGTTTTTTTTTTTACACCAGTGAGTGGTCACATGCATTTTTTTCCACCTCTTCTGACATTCTGATCAACATGATGCAGGTAAGAGTCACACATTCCAAGGAACTCTAACTCCTTTGCGCTGCAGTTGCCTCTTGTAAAGTGAATATCTTAATTAAATATTATATTAAAGTTTAGATCTATTGAAAAAAATAATTGATATGTATTTCTGTAAGCCCACAGCTAAGGATAACAGTTCAAGTTTTCCCACTGTTAACTAAAGCCATCCATTAATATGCATCGTACTATAAGGAAAAGACATCACCAGGCTGCCTGATAATAAAGACAATAAAGTGCTCCTGGGCACTGTACCTCTTGCACAGTTTCAAAAATCACCATTTCTGACACACTGTTTTAAGTATGCATGCTGTTTTCATAACAGTTAATCTCTTTTGTCAAAATATAAATGACAGTAGTTAAGAGACAGTTCTGTTTTCTAACACATAATAAGAGTTGGTAGAGGTTACACAGTCGTCACATACAATTGCTGCATTACCATCAGTCTTTTTTTTCAAGTGTGTATAAATGCCCAGGGAGGCACTCAGATTTCAGGCCCTCTTCCAATTTCTCTGTTGCTCACCAGCTGGCTGTGGCTAATGTTTGTCAAGATGTCAAGACAGACGTCCATCCACCAGCTGGTAATGCTGCCAGCTGCCTACTACAGCCTGGAGGCATTGTGCTGCCTCATCCTCTTGGAAATTCCTATGGTATTCTGTGATCTGTACATCCCAGCATGCTCTCTATCCTCCTCTATTGGAAATAAGAGGTACCATTAAGGACGAAGAAGTCTTGAGGGGGTCATTAAGTTCTGAAAAGAAGCTTAATAAATGTGTTATCTTGCAACCTAACTATGAAAAGCTGTTCTTGATATCTGCTATGTTGTTTTTGAAATAAACTTTGCTCACTGGGGAAGCACATGCAGCAGCATCAACTATTTACCCAATGAACAATGTATTCACACATTGTAAGTGCCATTCCTCCAGCACGCCTGAGTTCATGAAAGTTTCAGTACCTAAACTCTAATAACATAGAAAAGCATTAGGGCTGGAGGCAAAAAGCTACTTTAGGAGAGGTTCAGCTAACTGGCGAGGACAGGGAAAACAATGGGAAATAGTATGAGGAATTGATGGGTGTGACAGAAAACCATGGGAGAAGCTGATAAAAATTAGAAACAGGATCACGAGGAATATATGGGTGTCACAGGTGATAAAGAGGGGCTGAAGGAGAAATGACCCAACCTCAGAGCTAGCTGAATAGGATCACTGGACATATTTTGGGGAACAACTTTACAAGGCCAGCAGAACCGAGGTAACTACACCAGCAATTTCAGATAAAGCTCAGATCGCCAAGGTAACTGTATAATAAAATCCAAATACGAGCACAGTTGACACAAAATTGGGAACAAAGGGAAAAAAAGGAAACAGAGCAAGTTACTCATGTGAAATGAGACTAGGGTGAAGTTAGGGGGAAGTTCTTTACAAGGAGAGTGATCAGGCCCTGGAACGGGCTGCCCAGGGAGGCTGTGGATGCCCCGTCCTTGGACGTGTTCAAGGCCAGGTTGGATGGTGTCCTGGGCAACCTGATCTAAACGTGTATGTTTGGTGGCCCTGCTAGGCAGGGGGGTTGGAACTACATGATCCTTGAGGTCCCTTCCAACCCGGGTGATTCTGTGATTGGGTGGAGAAAGAAGATGTAAGGGTGGTGAAAAAGAAGATTAAGATAGAAAAAAAGGGATAACAAGATATGCAGCTCTTGCTGGTCTGTCTGCAGGTTCCCATCAGTAGCCCTGAGCATGACTGCTGCTGCCAGAGCAGGACAAGGAAATGCACTCAATTTCTGACCACCCCACTAGTGCCAGGCCCGCTTCCACGGTCTCACAGCTACGAAGGGTGGAAAAAGGGCTTCCTTAGGCCAACAAGGGGAGCTGGTCGGCTCAAGCATCCTGGTAACAAAAAATGTGTCACTGACTGCTGCAGACCTGGCAGCAGTGGCAGTAACCCACATTTCACAAGGCAAAGATGTGATTCTTGCTCAAATGCATCAATTATAGGAAAACACATAGTAAGTACACAAATTTATCTCAAACATTTTGATGGCATCTCATTTAAGAAGATTGTAACAGCCAATTGTAATTTTTCAGCCTAACAACTATAAAAATTGGGCCATACTCTATTGTTATTTTGAATGGATTGTACAAGTCCATCGATTCTACAGCTTTCTCTGGAAAAAAACTGCCTTTATTTCTGTTGTCTATTTTTTCCCAACATAGGAACAACACAAAAAATAAACCTCATGAAAATTGTTTATATAGTCTCTGTACTCATAAAGATATGCCAAGACATTTACAGAAAAAGCACTTATATCCACTGGCCCTGAAAGATAACTTGATTAAGATATAAGGCACTGAAGCATGTATTCTATACTGTATTTTTTTTTACTGTTAGAAAGCCTCACATCGATCTTCTTGCTCACTTCTATGCTGTTCATGAAGTATGCACTGCAGTAAGAGCCAAAAGTCATTTGAAATGGCAAATCACATGTGCCATGTGTGTGAACACATGCACACAAAGCAATAGGGAGAAAACCAAAAAGATATTTTCTCTGAAACTTGTGATTGTCAGGCAATACTACTGAGTTGCATTAAGCTGCTCACTAGAGAAATTGGTGAGTGTGAGTAACCATGACAAGCTATCACATAAACTGAAATACCTTTCAGTTTCTGATGGAATAGTGTAGTGAAAGAGCTGCTGAGAGAATAAGGAAATGAAGAGCATCGGACATACAAAATAATTGAACACAGTAGTAAAAATAATAGCATCTTGCTCATTTGCAAGTATTTTGTTTCATTTAGTTTTAGAAATGGGACTTTTACCTCATTTGTAACTTATTAGTTTTCAAACAAAACTGAAAACTTGTATCACAGTATGGTTTGCTCCAAACTGAAAGGGTTGTTATATATTGAATAAATGGATGCAAAAGTGAGATGTACACACATTTGTCCTTTCTGCTTTTGTTCTTTTTGCACCTGGATGTTTGTAGCTACAATCTCTGTTTCCTTTTTGTTATCCAAATTCTTATTTATGCTTGTGAGAAATGGCCGCTGGGTGATGGGGACAGCAATTGGTCCTGGAAGACAGAGTGTAATTGCTCCAGATGTGTCATTTGGAGTGGCAAAGAACCAAAAGAGCCATCAGTTTGTCAAGAGCAGACAGCAAAACAAAAAAGAAGGTGAAAGAGAAGGAAGTGGTAGGGCAAAAGCTGCTGCTGCAGAGCCTGACAAGCCTTGTGTTTTGTATTTGTTGCTGAAGTTCTGCTCTGTAAGAAAATGTATTGTCACATCTCTGAAAAGCACTGCAATTTATAAGCTAACCTTGCTGCGCAAGCCAGTCCTGTGACAGCCTAATAGACATCACTGTCAGGGGAATTATTTAGTCGAGTAAAATATGGTTTATGTTGGAATAATGGAACTTAGATTGGGACATATCATATCCTATTATTCCATTAAGCTCCCTAAATAATCTCTGTCTTCTGATGTTTTCTTACCCGTCATGTATTAGTAGATTTTTGTCAACCATCCAAGCTATGCATATTTAACTCTTCTAATCTCTGCTCCTAAACGATCCCTCCACCTCCCTAATTGATTTTAATCCTCTTCTCTGAAATCTCTTCAATATTTTCTGGCAATTTGGTGCCCTACATTTAAAGCAGTATGCTGAATTTAGTCATGCTGTAGCTGCACAGAATATAATATTCTCTGTGGCAAGATACCTGTGAGAATTTAGCCCCAAATTGTTTTAACTACTTTAACTTCAATATCATTGAATATACTCAATGTTAATTTGTTGTAACTGTACCTTAACATTTCTTTATTCATTATTATTTCCTAGATTTTTTTTACCTAATAATCCTGCAAAAACCCACCTGGTGCTCTGCGGGGAATACAGCAGTGCTGCATGCTGTCGATAATACAGGAATGCCAAAATATGAATGGGGCAGCTTAATCAGGCTGAATTATTTTCTCGTCTCATTTTAGAACACTCACTGCCATAGTGCATATTTGACCACTGGCAGCATCTTACAGTTACTGCACCTGTTAACATGAACTTTAATCACCTCCGCTGCATCTTCTTTTGCAAATCCCTCTTCCAAAATTCTGCTAGCCCACGAGGGTTTTGTGTTGCGATTAAAATCACTTGTTCTAGATACTTGCCACCAGGAAGTGCTGGTAAAACACTGTTTTTGCTGCTTTTCCCAGCTCATTACAGTTTACTAATAGGTAGCAATTCCCTAAGAGTTCTTTCCAGAGCATCCTCCATGAGAGAACTGTACACCACAAGGAACGCTTACACATCCATTTTCTAGAGATTAATTAAACTCTTTCAAAGTTTTTGTTGTTGTTGTTGTTTTGTTTTTGTTTGTTTTTTTATACTCAGGAGTAAAAAAAGGCATCTTACTGTCTTGTTTCTTTTGCAATTAAATGTAGCTCTGCCTGCTTCTGAGTGCACACATCAGTCCCCTTGACTCAATGGTGGGTGTTATTATTGGTACCTTATCTCTCTGTCTTAACCTACTAATACACAATTGAGATTGTTCAGTGAATACTCAGAGAAAACTGGATATACACCACCAGACCAAAAACATAGCACTTAATTCATAGATTCAAATATCATTTTCTCTAAACTATCTATGTGATTCTGGAAAAAGTCAGGATGTTTAAGAATATATTATACATTGAATTCTCTTCCCATTACATCCATGAAACATTGATTATATATACTCCTGGACATAATAACAGACATTTATTTCTTGCAATAAACGTGAACAAAGTGACAGATTGTTTATACATTTATACTATTGCTGTAAAATGACTTCCCTCCCCATAGAAATTATGAGTTCATCAGTGAAAAGGACAAATTAGATGCTATGAAGGCTTTACCAAATATTTCCCATTTCCATTAGCCAACAGATGCACATTGTTCTCTTCATCCCACTCCAGTATTAGAAATTGCATAGCTATAACTGCTGTGAAGTGCCTTAATTTTTCCCTAGAACCCCTAAAAACAGAAATAAGTTGTTGAAACATATGTGCATTTCTTTATTTTCTGTGTTCTTTCTGAACTTCTATTTGGTTAAATCATTATTTGCCTGAGATTCAACTAGCACCATTAACACCAGTGCTCTTCTGCTGGCAGTCCACAACAAATATTCAAGCAGTTTCACATTGTTTTTCAGGCATAATTCTGACTAAGTATTCTTTTCATAAAGAATGTACAGTGCTGTTTAAATCACTGGTTCACTGGCAGTGAAACCACATTTTTTCATCTATCCTTTTGTAACAGCACAGGGACCAGTACAATAGGAAGACGTTACAAAAAAAAAAAAAAAAAAAAAAAAAACAACACCATTCACCTACCTCTGAGGATCTAGGCTTTCAGAAGAAACACCACAGAGAAAGAATCAACAACAAAAAAAGCATTCCAGAATAGCAGTCAGTCCTTAAATGAGGTCTAAGAGAGGGGCAGCCAAGCTCCACCCCTTCTGGACACAGAGATAAATTGTCTTCACCTGGGCTCCCAGGGCTGACCCGGTCCTTTGCCCAGGTGCTCAATCAGTGGTTCAGGCTTGACTCGGCTGTTTCCATACACCTTCAACAACCAATTAGGTTTGGCTAAGGTCAAGGATGTAGTTAGTTGTCAGATGCTAAATTACAGAATAACAGAATCATGTGCATTGAAAAAGACCTCTGAAGATTATCTGGTCCAATCTCCTGTTAAAGCAGCTTCCCTGCATTAGTTTGCAGAGGAAACTATCTAGGGTTTTGACTGTCTTCAGAGAAGGAGATTCCAAAACTTCTCTGGGTATCCTATTCTAGTTCTCTGTCATCCTCAAAGTAAAGAAGTTTTTCCTCGTATTCATATGAAACTTCCTCTCTTCTAGCTTGTGCCTTTTGCCCATTGCTTTGTCACTGGGCACTACTAAAAAGAGCCTGACCCCATCCACTTGACTCCCATTCATTAGATATTTGTAAGTGTTAAAAAGATCCTCCCTCAGTCTTCTCCAGGATGAACAGTCTCTGGTCTCTCAGCCTTTTCTCATAAGGGAGACACCCCAGTTCCCTCATCATCTTTGTTACCTTCTATTGGACTCCCTCTAGAAGATCCCGTCTTGAACTGAGGAGCCCAGAACTGGACACAGTACCTATCCCAAGGACATAATGTGTGAAGTAGAAGCTGGGTAGTCATGTTGCTCACATAGTCTTGTTCTCTAGTTTCTCAGCTATTTTGGCTAACATTCATACTCTTACTAGTTTATATACTCTCTGCTTATATCTAACTCCAGTTTTCAATTGGAGTCCAAGCGCATGCCAACTTACTTACATGACAAGTTGGAAATATTTTGAAAATTTATCTGTTGAAACCTTCCTTCCCACAAAATAATTAATTTACAGTTTTGTACTCTCTCTTGTATCCAGCTTTGCTGCAAATAAAAAATTAATCTAGAGGCATCCCTCCTGCAAAAGTGATTTTAATCAAGAGGTGATTTGTTGCTGCATGTAAGCAGTGTCAAGTAGGAAAGAGATTCACAGTGTTCATTCTGTTCTACATATGGGAGCACAACATGAATATAAGTTTCATGAGCTGATCCACAGCAGGCATGCACTGCTGTACACAGCTGTTCTTTCGTGATTTGTTTGCATTTCAAACATGCTCTCTAGTTGTCTGTATTCTAATTCTAGGATGATTCTTCACAGTCCTTGCTGGGAGCCTTCTGGGAACCTGGAGAGAAGAGCTACATGGCTACCTGTGTACTTCTGGAAGACTACTCCGATGTTTCCTGTTTTGTTAACTGTAAACAGATACTTTGAGGGTGAAGGCAAATGTCAGAAGTCTACACTATTTTCCAAAATTACTTCTACATCTTCTTTACTCCTCGTCCCCATCTCCAACTCATAAAGAGTTCATCCAGGCTACACAACTTCTTTTTTTGGTAGACCAAAATAAAACCCCTATATTATCTTGATTATATGGTACCAAAGATTACATTACAAGGTTTGCATGGGAGAAATGCTGTTCTCATGTCTTGACAAAATTCAAACCCTCATTAGATTCTGTGGGAGTTTCACCATAAACAAATTTGCTTTCTCAAATACCTATTTATGACTACTGCTTCAACAGTTATGCCTCCTATTTTATTATGTTAGTCCACAGTGTCAGAGGTGCATGTTGGTGATATGGAAGTAGAGGTCGAACCTCCCTACCAATATTGCATTACATGTTGTTGCCATGTGACAGATGGCAGCAGAAGGGCAGTCTGACAGAAAGCTATATAACACGGAAGTATATGAAGCAAATGTGTGGAACTGAATTCCTCCACATGGAAAAAACTGCACTCATTGACGTCCATCAATGTTTATGGATCTGCCTGAGGGTAGGGAGGCCCTTCAGAGGGATTTAGACAGGCTGAACCGCTGGGCTGAGGTGAATGGGATGAGGTTCAACAAGGCCAAGTGTCGGGTCCTCCATTTTGGCCATAACAACCCCATGCAGCATTACAGGCTTGGGGATGAGTGGCTGGATGAGTGTGAAGAAGAGAAGGACCTGGGGGTGTTGGTTGATGCTCGGCTGAACACGAGCCGACAGTGTGCTCAGGTGGCCAAGAGGGCCAACGGCATCCTGGCCTGCATCAGAAATAGTGTGGCCAGCAGGAGCAGGGAGGTGATCATCCCCCTGTACTCAGCACTGGTGAGGCCACACCTTGAGTACTGTGTTCAGTTTTGGGCCCCTCACTACAGGAAAGATGTTGAGATTCTGGAGCGTGTTCAGAGAAGGGCAACAAAACTGGTGAGGGGTCTGGAGCACAAACCTTATGAGGAGCGGCTGAGGGAGCTGGGATTGTTCAGTCTGGAGAAGAGGAGGCTCAGGGGAGACCTCATTGCACTCTACAACCTCCTGAAGGGAGGTTGTGGTGAAGAGGGATTTGGCCTCTTCTCCCAGGCAACGAGCAGGACACGGGGCAATGGCCGCAAGTTATATCAGAGGAGGTTCAGATTGGACATAAGGAAGAACTTCTTCTCTCAGAGAGTGGTCAGGCACTGGAATGGCCTGCCGTGGGAGGTGGTGGTGTCACCGTCCCTGGCAGTGTTCAAGACGCGTCTGGATGACGTGCTGCGTGATATGGTTTAGTACTAGTGGTGGCAATGGTGATGAGGAGACGGTTGGACTGGATGATCTTATAGGTCGTTTCCAACCTTGTGATTCTTGTGATTCTTGTGATTGTGATTCTTGTGAGACCAAAGAGTGAATGTGAGGCAGTGAGTGATGCATTTCAGCAGTGGCAACAGCAACAGCAAGTCACCTCCACTGACACAGATGTTTATGAGTGCGGCATGGAGGCTCTTGCTCATGGCTGGTGAAAATGCATAGTGAATGCTGGTGACTATGCTGAAAAATAGTGTTTTGTAGCTGAGAATTTTCTCTAGTGTTATTGTGGGGGTTTTGTTTGTTTGCTTGGTTTTGTATCTGTTGTAGTTTCCCTGGGAATAAATAACAGGCATTACTTCCAGAGTGACCTACTTCTCTTTACGTATTATGTTCAGGAAAAAAAAAAAGGGGGGGGGGGGGGGAAATGAAGCATGAAGGGAGCTTGTCTAAGGACACAAGAATTCCTTTCTGATTCATATCATGGCTAATTGAATGATATCTTCTTTCTTCATTCTCCTTAATCCTATATCTAGGCAGTAGTAACACAGGCTATCCAGGAGAGAAACCTTATTCATGTAGGATCACATGTACACATCTCTTTATCATATTCTTGTACTTTTTTTATTGTTGTTTCATATTCAACACATGAGATTATGATTAACATTTATTGAAGTCAGTGAGGGCTTGCAATCTGCACAAAACCTTACTGAACTGCAGCTTTTCTCTCAGAAGGTGAATTTTGGAAAATTTTACATAAGATCTGCTTGTTGATAATGTTCATTTTCACTTTCATTTAGGATTCAAGCAGTTCTACTGCATTAAAGTACAGAAGCACAACTTACAGCACTTTAGCCTGTATAGTTCCTCTCAAGTTAGTATCCTCTGAAACTTAATTTATTTGCTGTTCATTCCCTCTGAGTCATTATTGAAGCAACGGAATATAACCTGACCTCCTCTGGCAGCAGCCCAGCAGTCAATTTCTTTGAAATCACTAGTTTGTAGCTCATCATTTCCCTTTGTTTACTACTTTCTATCAGTTGTTCAGCCACAGGATGACATTCATATTCAAGCCAACTTAAATTAATTTTTGAAGAAGAGTTTTATAGAATGCAGGATGAAGTATTTTCCTTAATTAATTGGAAATGCCTATCATATTATTCTTCTGTTTCATCCACTAATTTTATAATTCTATCAAAGACGCAATTAAGCTTATTTGGCAAATCTTTATTAATTTGTTTGTTTTGCTCTGAAAATATGAGAAGGAAACCCATAGCTCTTTCTCACAAATGATTTTCCTCATTCAAAATGAAATGAGTAGATATTATGTCACAACTGAAAGTAGCAAGAAAAAAAAAGGCAAACATGCATCTGCAGGTTTTTGATTTTATAGTCATAAGAAATTATTAAAACAACTGAACTAACAGAGAATGTAGGTAATGTAATTAGCAGGACTTTCTGTTTTTATTCTGGAGATGCGTTTCTGCTAAAAGCTTTCCAGGTTATCCCTAGTAAATATGATCTCCTATGCTTCTGCACCCTACATATTCCTCTGAAATGTCTACTCCTTATAAGTACTTCTTAATGACATTGGAGCATAATGACAGAAAAATCAAGATTCTCTAGCAAGTAATGGTGCCATATTTTTCAAAGTCCAAATTCTCCTCTAGTTGAAAATATCCATTTTATAATGATGAGACAGTACATGACATTAGGGCAGAGATAGCATCAGCCTAGATGTGGCTATTTGACATAACAACAATTAAACTGCAGCAATCTGAGCCTGCTACTGTCTATATGAGACTGCTAGAAATGCTGGAAAGTCATCTAGCTGGCAGAATCTTCTTTACACTACCCCAGAGGTGTCAGTACTCAAACTAGTGTACTTGTGACTACAGGAGGTACAATTATATCCCTGGATATCAAGAGATCTATACACTTTGAAAATGTAGCAGACAGTTATTGGAAAAGAATACAAACATATCGGCACAATACCAAAATCACCTGCGTCTGCTGTGTAGTTGCAGCTGGTAAATGTACATACCAAGGGAAGCCACAAAAAGCAGAGACTATGCTGCCTGAATTGATAGAAAAGCCTCACATATCTCACCTTCAGAAAGTCCCACAGTAAGGAACTCAGAGGGTTATCTTTCACAAATTAATAAACAATAAACCAATAATAATCTGAGAATTTTCTAATTAATTCAGATTTTTTGCCCCAGTAAATAGTACTGAAAGGATTATTTCTGTTACTACTAGTAGAGCCTTGTAACTTTGTTTGAAGCTGATGTCATTAACAGAGAGATAAAAAAATCAAGCAAAGAAAAATGCTTATTCTCACTTTTCTCTATATATTCGAGATGACATATTCTGAACCAAACTAGAGACAATGGAGCTAATTTCTCTTTACATTCTTCTATGACTCTTCTCTTCTACAGAGATGATCTTATAGAATTCCACTCTGCATTCTGCATATTCCCAGATCCACCTCTTCATATTCATAATCTCTGGGCAATATAATCTCCGGGCAATATAATATCCTAATTCCTCTTCCATCTATTGTCTTCATAGCTAATGAGTGATGCTTTGTAGATGTGTCTTTATTGATAAGATAACCAGTGCTCCATTCAAGCAAAGTAATTTTTTCCAACGAAAACAGATGACACTGGTTTAGATCATGTGGGATCAATGCAAATCTTTCTTTCAAAGAACTGTTTGCCTTTTGGACCATAACATACTCCAAGAAGAGTACTCATTGCACTAATGAATTCCTGTTGTTACAAAAAAAACAAATAGAAACTTTTAATTTAATCAGATGTAGTTAACCCATGGCATTATAAAATTTAAGTATTTGTTCAGCAGTAACCTAAACCTTATGAAGTCTTTAGAGGTAACAAGATACAATAATAACAGTAAGATAAAAGGTGTAATAAGACCATCGAACATAAAAGTGGCCTCATGGACCATAATTAGATTTAAGAGCCATCAAATAAAAGGTCTGTCTACTTTCAGGCTTTCTGTTACTTCTTTCAATTGAAATTAAGAGCGCTAAGAGGGGGAAAAAAGAGTCATTTGTCTATACTGAAGTTACAGTAATGGTTTGATAAAAAAAGGTTTGTTAAGAGCAGTGACACTAAAGGACCTAGCCCCCGAAAGAACAGTCAAAAATTTTATGATGATCTAGAGAACTGAATCTGTTTTCCTGTAGGTAGATGTTAAGAAAAGACATAATCTATATATACTCTCTGAGTTTACCTGGATTTGATATTATTGAAAAGGGGCCAATGGGGAGGGTTCTTATTTCAATTTACTTCCCTTTTTCCCAAATTTTTGTTTTTTTCAAAACAAGTCTCTTTTTGACTGCTGAAATCTGTACCATCTCACACAGTATGATATCAAGAAAACATATACTCCAGAAAATCTGAAAAAAGACAGGACAGAGTATAGGTAGGTGTTTATGACAGATTATTTGTTTTTTAATATCATGTCCGTGAAATGCTTCTCTGAAGAAGATGTCCAAACTAGGCACCTGTATTAGAAATCGTGTTGCCAGAAGGAGCTGGAACTACTCCTGTAGAAAGCAGTGGTGAGGCTACATTTCGAGTTCTGTCTTCAGTTTTGGGCCCCTCAGTACAGTAAAGACACTGAAGCCCTGGAGGGTGTCTAGAGAAGAGCAACAAAGCTGGTGCACAGGTTTTATGGAGAGCAGCTGAGGGAACTGGGATTGTTTCCTCAGGAAAAGAGAAGGCTCAGGGAGGATCTTATCACTCTCTATAACTTCCTGAAAGAGGTTGTGCTGAGGTGGAGGTCTGCCTCTTCTCCCACATAACTAGTGATAGGACTAGAGGGAATGACCTCAAGTTGCACCACGGGAGGTTCAGGTTGGACATTAGGAAAATATTCTGTGAAGGAGTGGTGGGGCACTGGAACAGGCTACCCAGGCATTTGGTTGATTGAGTCCCTGGAGGTGTTCAAGAAACGTTTAGATGTTGTACTAAGGGATATGTTTAGTGGGGAAACTCTGGAGGTGGGTGGACGGTTGGACTAGATGATCTTGGCAATTCTATGATTCTTCGATTCTAATTATCACTACTTTTAACTTTCTGAAAATCTGGAACCTAAATTGCATACAGAAGCTCAATTGCTCTTTTCTGAGTAAAGTAGAATAAACTGGTTTCTTACACATATATCTTGGATGAAAATTTTCATTTTTAATACTGCATTATTAATTGTCTTATATTTAGCTTGTAACTCACTTTAACACCTCAAATCTACTTCTGCTCTACTTCCTAGATAGTTTATTTGTCCATTTTGCATTTATGAAATTTATTTGTTTTTCTTAGTTCAGCATTTTTGCACAGCATTTCTTCATGGAAAAAAATGAAGAAATGTGTTACAAATTTCCATTCCGTACTCCAACATTCACATAGCCTCTTAAGAGTGTTTTCTATTACTCAAGATATTAATCAACTAATTATAACCAGATGAAGAGGACCACCAACTATTCCCTGCTCCTTTAGTTCTCAGAAGGAATCAGACACCATTATTCTCCATGTTTACAGTCAGCTGTATCTCATGCGCATCACTGTTTCACAGACTTCTTACACGGGAAAGCCCATTTTACTGCTATCTGTTGCCTGGTGATCTTTACCATAGTACCTGGGAATGGGAAAAAGCTTACTGTCTTTAATCTTTGGCAGAAGCTCTGACCTCACAGAGCCCAGGATCAAAAAAGAACAAGAATTGACTGTTGGTATATTCAAAAGAAAGTCGTTGCCAACAAGTAGTCAGTATATTTTTTTAATATTTTCCTTTTGATTTTCCCTTTATTTAAAGATTTAATTAATATTTTCAGCAAATTTTACAATTGATTGTGATTGTCCTGGAGATAGAAAAGATTCAACTTAACCAAAAAAAATTCCCTCTGTTACTTTGTTTGTATATAATAGTGTTTTGAAAGGAGAGCAGAGAAATCATTTTCAACTCAAGAATGTAAAATCCTGTTTATTGCCTACTACGATCATTAGACAAACTATCCCAGGGAAATTAGGAATTTTCTTTCTCTTCTCTTTTTATTCTCTAGGTATTTACACTGATTTTTAAAGAATATAGTATAGAAATCTTCTGGGATATTGTTTAATTCATCTGACTGCTTTATAAATCTTTACTTTTTTCCTTGTTGGGAGCCTGCAACCATACTGAAATCAAAAGACATTAAGGTTTAAAATATACAGCTGTGGAAATTTCATGCACAGATTACCATGAACAACATGTTTCCAGTGGACTATGTTTTGTTCTAATTGGCAATAAATTAAATTAATTTTTCCTGTAATGGTAATTGGTAAATGATATCTCTGTCTTTATCCATGAGATTTTTCATCCTACTTCCCCCCTCTAATCATTTGTGACAGGCGAGTGAGAGAGTACTGGGGTTGGTATTTTACAGACAGCCAAGATCAATATATCACAAAATTGCACAGCCAGTTGTCTGTAAGTATATATATTAACTTGTATGTGCTCTTTAGAACAAATTCTTGAGCCATTGGGAATTCAATGTCAAACTTTGCATAAACTTTTATGCACTCATAATTTCACGCATGTTTTTAGAGTATTGCTGTAGTAATAGCTGGGAAACAAACATAGCTCTGTTCAGATAATACTTTTTTTAAGTTGAGGGCAGTTTCATAAATGAATAAATTATATTATGAAATTCTTTAAGTACTAACAATGTTAGTGTGCTGTCTTGAAAATAATATGTCAATGTATAAAGTAAAGAAAGCTAGTGATACTCTTCGGAGCACATGAAATTTAATAGCAATTCACCTAAGCAATTCACCCTCTCCAACCTATTCTAATCTGCGCCATCTATAACTAAAGATAGAAAGTGATTTGTAGGAGGAACTTGCCTCTGAAGGAGCCTTTCTGCCATGATGCCAGGGAAGCCAATGAGATTAAATTCAGAAATGAATTTAACCTTGTGAATATCACCTTTAGTAGGTATTTCAGAATACATACATGACTTATTGCAGAAAAAAGGGATGATGAATTTTTTAAGAGACAGTTTCATCAAAACATTAATTACAAGTCTTAAATATTTGCAGCCAAGAATTTTTATGTCTAACTAATAATCAATTCACTTCCATCAGCTTTCTGTGATAAGGAAGGAAAAAAAAAAAAAAGCAGAGCAAAGAACAAAAAAATTTCAGCAACCTATCATCAACAGACTTCACACATTTTTTTCTTATTTTTCAGGTATAATTTCATGTGGATTTTGGTCATTAAAGCATCTTCGAAGTTAAATGGGGCATTTGAAATTTGAACTTTGAAAGCAAGAGGAGTAAAACAATCTAGGAAACAAACGTGCATGAAGTCCCAACATTAATTATCACTCATCATAAAAACAAAAGGTCATAATTTCTTAATTTTCTTAACTTTGCTACTTAACTCGATTTCATCAATTGATCAATTAATTTTTTTAGAGACCAAACATTTTCATATAACATACCTCAATTGAGATCGTCAGCCATTACACAAAAAAAAAAAAAAAGCAGAAACAAATTAACTCTCCCTCCACCTGACAATCTAAGAATGATTTATTAGCTATTATAACAAAATTTCGTTCATTTTATTATTTCATGCTAGGAATTGCTTTGACCGCTTCAACAGCTATTAGTATAGTTGAAGAGTTATATTTTTATAGAAGTATATGTGTTCCTTCTGCTATGATTTGCACAACCGTCTACCAGAAAGGAATGATTACTTAATGAGTTAATAACAAAGGTCTGTCACAGGCTCAGAAATCTTAGTCTTTTTCCATACTCCTTTAATACTCTCTCACCTCTGTTTTACAGGTCATTCCTTTGAGTAAGAAACTAAAGGTTACTTCAGAATGAAGGATTTTCCATGTTTAACAGGCACTCCAGAAGTCCAAGAAAGTTAATCCAGAAGCTAATTGGAATTAGCTTCAAGAGATATCACATCAATCTATATCTTCAGGATGGAATTCTCCTTCACAGAGATCTGAAATCCCTATCTAATGTGGTTTTAGGAGAATCTTCTGGACAGCTTCAAGGTATATCTGAAGATAGATCCAAGGTGTTCCTAGGCCCAGGCTCTCCAGAGCTGGACTATGCAAAAAAAATAAAAATAAAAAATTGTGTGCATAGCATAAGTAGAATTAAGCACTGTTACAGAGAAGCTGCAGAGTTCAAGGAGTAACATAATTACATGGTGAAGGCAGCCAAAATAATTTCCAAATATTTGTTCAAATATTTAATCAAAGTTTGCTTGCATTTCTCATTTGTTTCTTTTTACTTTGTACTCTATCAATCACAGTTACTGTTAGGAATTTAGTGGAGAACCGACTTTTAAGTTACTTCTACCGAATATTTATATGAATTGCACTGGGATATTCATGTTGGAAACTATGCAAATACATTTTTGAGTCACCAAACAGAAACTTCAATTCACTCTGTTCAAAACAGATAAAATGTAAATATTAAGTATGAAGAGGTCTCTTCCAAAAAAATAAACAAAAAGTACACAGGTACCTTTGAATCACCAATGAAGGACAAATTCTGAAAGACTTTGTTCCAGAATACATGCAAAAAAAAAAAAAAACCATAAGTAATACAAAGGTAGCTTTGTATCAGGATTGCAAACCACCAGTAAGATGAAATATATTCCTATAAAACATTTAAAGACAATGTCGTGTATTAATATAATTTATGGCTTTTGTGGCATGTTTAAGGAGAAGGTACTGTTAGCAAGCATGTAGACTTTTTTAAAAAAAGCTCCTCAACTTTATTTGTAAAATGTATTAGTTTCTCCTAATCTAAGCTTTTCCTTTCAGGAGATGTAATTTTATTTCCTTATGCAAGACAAAGCAAAAAACATGGTAGCAGTAAATATTTTCTATGTATAAGACAGAAAGCAGGTGAAGGTGTCATTAAATATTTTTCCATATATTTTTTCAGAGATTTTCATAAGTAAATACTGCTCTTGACCACATAAGCCTCAACGCAGCAAGAGTATATTATTTTGAAGGCTGAATTCCAGTAGCTTAAGCACAGGAAATGTAGATATAAATTTTAAGTCTTGTACTTCCTTGCTAGCTGATTTTCTATCTGTAATGCTCTGCTGTCAGAATACAAATTTTATTTGGTTTCCATACCTAGGTCTCAGGTTTTTGCAAATATTTGCAACTCTTGCCTTTTCTACTGTGAATGACCATGCTGAAATTAAAGGAACTGCATACACCATTAAGTTGTGTGTTAGTACCAGGAAGACAGAGAGAGGACTCACCACTTTAATTAGCATTTCAACCACCTGAATCGTAGAATCGTAGATTCTCAGAATCACAGAATGGCTTGGGTTGGAAGATCAAGTCATTTCAACCCCATTGTCATGGTCAGGGTTGTGAACCATTAGATCAGATTGCCCAGAGTCCCATCCAATCTGGCCATGAATGCCACCAGAAATGAGGCATTGACAGTTTCTCTGGGCAACCTGTTCCAGTGCCTCACTACTCTCTCGGTAAAGAAATTCTTCCTAACATTTAACTTAAATCTCCCCACTTTTAGTTTAAAGCTATTCAGCCTTGTCTCTTCACTATCAGACTGGATAAAAAGTTGATTCTCCCGATCATAAGATTCCTTCAAGTACTGGCTTCAATGAGGTTTCTTCTCCAAGCTAATCAAGCCCAGCTCCTTTAACTTTTTTTTTTCCTACAAATTGCTGCAACCCACCTCTGGACTGACTCCAATAACACACCTTTCTTGTGCTTACCCGCATTGCAGTACTCCAGATGAAGTCTCTCAAGGGCATAGTAGAAGGTGATAATCACCTCCTTCTCCGTACTGGCCACCCCTCTTTTGATGCAGTACAGCATGCTGCTGGCTCTTGTCCAGCTCTTCATCCACCCGGATCTCCACCTGAATCACCATTTGATTCATTTTTCATATACTGCTGAATTTAATAAGTTATTATAAACTAAGTGAGTCAACTATAACAACATAAGTACAGTTATATGAGGAACATAAACTACATTCTGATGAGATAAACTAAATCAGCATTTAATATCATTTTTACACTCATAATTAATCGTAACTGAAAATGGGACAGTTACCTATCTAATTACCTAGATATTTCATCAAATCAGGTAGCTGAATAATCAGACTCTTAAATCCAGTCATGTATACCTTTAATTAATTGTTGTTAATTACTGTTAAGTGTGGATTAGCTCCTATCACACATTCACCTATGTATTAGGAGCTGTTTTATGGTTGTTATCAATTCAGTAAGTGAGTTGCGTTATTCCGCCTGTTTATGTATGTAAAACATTTAATAGCATGGAACTGGAGTAATTTAAAGACATTTTAACATTCTCTGTTTCAGCTGTGTTTGAAAAACCTTATGCCTTCCACCTCCTGATAAAAATGTGTTCTTAACGTATTAACCAGCTTATGCTGATGTCAGTCATATTACGTAGCTAATACTTCATGGTTTTTAGGATTTGCCATCACACTGGAATAGAGAAAGAGGTTGGCTTATTAACAAGAAATCATGAGATTTTAATGGCAATTTCCATTTTTTCTTTATAGAGACCTATAGTGATTTCTAATTGAATAACTTTTTCCTTAAAAAGGAGTGAATCTTCACTAATGTGAAACTCAGTATCTAACAGCGTTGCTTCAAACCCTTTTTGGCAATTTACTTTGTTTTGAACATAGAGCACAACTTACAGAGAATTCAAAGCTAGATCACCCATCTTTCATGTGAATGAAGCACAAGGAGTAACCTAGGCTTTTCCAAGCAGAGATTAGTTAATCTTTTGAGAATCATTTAAGGGGAATCATTTAGTTCATTGCTTAATGTAATACTGTACACCAATCTGTATCTAAATATCACGGCAGCAGACTCATTAGAATTACCAAAAACAGATCTCTATACCATTCAAATATTTTATGTTGACCTTTTGAAAGTCTAATAAAGTGGAATGAAATGAGTTCATATCTAAGTGGCAATGAATGGAAAAAATATATATATATATCAGTAAGGACACTAAAGTAGCTACACAGAAAATAAATGAGGAAAGAGCAGAAGCAGTAAGAAAGGGACTGGCACAGCGAGCTTCAGAGGTTATTTTTAATGCCAGAGAGAATGGAGAAATTAAGGAGGAGGTCTTAAGAGACTGAGATAAAGTGCAAAACAGAGAGAAGGGAAGGAGAAAAGAGAAATGGCAGCTGGGAGGTCAAGTACCAAAGAAACTATTGTGCTTCCATAATAAAGGAACAGAAAAGAGTTCAGCAGCTAATGTAAATCAACAAGCAGATGATTATTCTATTTTTAAGAGATTTAGACAGTTGATTTTTTTGGATGTGCATAGAAACTGAACACATTTGGAACTTTCTGCAGACACCTTTTGAATATGTTTCATTTTGTACTGCAATGTTTAGAAAATCATCAAAAAGGATTGGGGGGGGGGGGCCGCCGAGAATATCCTTTCTTTGCTTTGGTTTCCTAATTTTGTTCTTTCTTGTTTTTCTCATTTTTAGAAAAATGAATTTTCAAAATGAGAATAGTTCAATTATTTTTTTCCATATATCTGTGTGTTTAACTAATAAAGATCACCTGACAAAATCTAGTATGAGGGGAAAATGATGCATGTTTACAGAGGTGTATATACGTTCTAACTCTTAGGGTTGGAGGGGCTCATACCCTAAAAGCCTCCAAAAACAAAACCAGTAAACTTAGATGTTGAGAGTAAAAAACAGAGGGAAGAAGAAAAGGAGAGGGAGAGGGTAATTTCTCATTAACATTTAATAAACTGGAAACAACCAGAGTAGTAAAGGCAAGTAGTCCAGAGAGTAAATTTTTTAAAGCAAATCTACAAAATATGGGTGTAGTGGAAAGAACAGTACATTAATTCTGAACATGGCAACAGGCCTCCAATGTGAAGGGAAAGGTAATTCTGAGGGACCAGCCCCAAATCTCGAGGGAGACCTATAATAGGCTTTTTGGGGGAAGAGTTTACTCACTCACTGGCGAGGACTTTTACCCAAAGGATGCAAGTTTTGTTCTCAGTTGTTTTACTTATAAAGTCAATATTAACAAGGCTTCAGAAAATTTGCATTAATCAGACAGTTTAACTTTACTGTTTTGACTGGTTCCCAATTCTAGATGCTGGTTCACACAGTAATGGCCTGAAAATAAATTCCTCTTTGAGACTAGCTGAGCTACAGAACTACCTGAAATCTGTAGTGGAAATTTTCGACTGCTGGTCTGTACACTGACTGTTTAAATCCTCTAATTAGTTCTTCATTTTCTCAAAGTTTGGGCTATCTGTACAATAGGTCCAGTATAAATGAGATCAATTGATTCTTTCATGAGAGTAATTTTCTGTACTGTCTCTAATTTCATTGTCTCAGTGAAATCAATTGAGAGAGATTACTTTTTTAACCTTTCATATGAGGCAGATTGTACTTTTGCTCATGGTTCACCTTCCAGAATAGGCTATTTCACAAGGCTGCACATCTTTGTGGATGAGATGATGCTTTAATAAGCTTGAGGCAATGCTAAACCGTCTGTAATTCTGGCGTAGGTTTCTTAGCTGTACTGCCCAACTAAAAAATTTCCAAAGTCAAGTTCGCTGTTTGAAAAGAATGTTCCATTGCAATTGTAATATTTTACAAGAATCTGCTGATATTCTTCAGTGCTACCTAAGGAAATAGGTCAAAACAATTCATTCTGGATTGGCTCTGTCCTGATTGTTAAAACTGGACACAATTTTCTAACCACTCAGACCTTTGTCATTAAGTGACTATGACTGAACCTGAGAAATCTTCAGGCATCATTCCCCTGATCTCTCTCACATTCTTATGATGCCAGTGCTTCGTCTGAGTGAACAGATGTAGAAGCTCAGTACTGAGCAGCCTGTGTTGTAAGGTTACTGACGCTCCTGGACATGAAGCTACCAAATCAATAACCGGTCCAGTTAAAGTCTTTACAAAACAATGGCAGAATTTTAAGTTCTGAGGTCCACAAGAATACTACAAACATAAAAATAAATTATGCCAATGTTTTTTTCACCCAAAATTGACTTTTCATGGGAAATTCTGAGACATCTGACTTAAATCTATTTGGCTAAAAATAAAATATCAATCCTGCATATCAAGCAGTCTAAAGAAGAAAATCCTCATAATGTAAAATGATTATGCTTAAAAACATTTGAAGTAAAAATATACAATTAAAATTTCAAAGTTCTTGCACTGTATATATTTGAATATTGTTTTGACATGTAATTAATGAGTAGTATTAAAACAAAAGAAAAGTATTATGTATCCAAGTAATTATCTTTCTTCAACACTGCTACTCTAAAACAAGTAAGACTCATCCTGCTTTACGTTATTTTCGTTTCTTTTTCTTAAAGACTAAGCTGATGGCCTTTTCAGACAGGTAGCTGTATCAGCTTTCTATCTGGTGCATGGTCTTGTTGAAGAATTCTATATTTTTTTTTAATCAAATTATAGGAAGAAATTAACAAGTTGAGATATTCAAGAAGGCAACCTAGAAACCAAGAAGGAATTAAAAACTGCATTCAAGGAGGCAACCTAGTTTCTCACACTTTTTTTTCATTCTTGCAATATAATCTTCTCTTCTGCACAAATTGTAGTCCCCTCCCCCGCAAGTCCTTCATTTCTCAGTAGTTTTCTTAGCTGTGCTGATAAAACTTGGTTTATTAATTTGTTTGTTTATAGCTACTTGATCATAATCACAGAATCACAGAATCACAGAATTGTAGGGGTTGGAAGGGACCTCCAGAGATCATCGAGTCCAACCCCCCTGCCAAAGCAGGTTCCCTACAGCAGGTCGCACAGGTAGGCATCCAGGCAGGTCTTGAACATCTCCAGAGAAGGAGACTCCACCACCTCCCTGGGCAGCCTGTTCCAGTGCTCCGTCACCTCACTGTAAAGAAGTTCTTGCGCATGTTTGTGTGGAACTTCCTATGCTGCAGTTTCCAGCCGTTTCCCCTTGTCCTGTCTCCACTCACCACTGAAAAGAGTCCGTCCTCGCCATTCTGCCCCCCACACCTTAGATATTTATAGACCTGGATCAGGTCCCCTCTCAGTCTTCTTTTCTCAAGGCTGAACAGATACAGTTCACTCAGCCTTTCTTCACAGGGGAGATGCTCCAGGCCCTTCACCATCTTCCTGGCCCTCCGCTGGACTCTTTCCAAGAGATCCCTGTCTTTTTTGTACTGGGGAGCCCAGAACTGGACGCAGTACTCCAGATGAGGCCTTACCAGGGCAGAGTAGAGGGGGAGGATCACCTCCCTCGACCTGCTGGCCACGCTCTTTTTAATGCACCCCAGGATGCCACTGGCCCTCTTGGCCACAAGGGCACACTGCTGGCTCATGGCCAACCTGTCATCCACCAGGACACCCAGGTCCCTCTCCGCAGAGCTCCCCTCCAAATAATCTTTTCATGTTGCAGATATCTAATGTCCTTATGATTTAATTTTTTTCTTAGTTTCTCTGAATACTGGCTGGGATTCTTTAAGAAGTGGAATTGAACTTACAAACACAGTATATAAACATTTTACTTGCCATTTGAATAAGATGGTTAATGTTGCCACTCTGAGCACCAGAATTCTTATCTGGCTCCTTTAGTGAATCAGTATGCAAAAATTTTACCTGTGGAGATCTAAGCTCTAATTCAGCAACCAGTCTAGGTACCTACTAATTTTTAACTTGTGAGTAGCCCCGTTGATATCCTAAAATTATCCACCAATTATTTTACAGATTTATCCTCAGAATATCTCCAGAAGACAGGATTTTGAAATTAGAGTGAAAAATACAGATTCTACAATGAGATTGAGCAGCAGCATGTGAAGTATGCATGGAAAACCTGAGGACAAAATTGAGCCCTCCAACTCTAATTTATTTATCAAAACCTGAGGTTGTCATACAGACAAACAATAAATTAGAATGTACAGCCTATATGAGCTTCAGGCACAAAAAGTATAATATTAGACTTCATTAACGTTCTGTAATTTTTCATTCTCCACAGACTTTCTGCCAAAGAAAGTTGATAAAGAAAACTTTGAAGAAAAAGAGAAAAAAAGAAATCTTATATTTCAAATAGCACTTGTAGGACACAGTGTGTTCATTTATGTGGCTTTTTAAAGAAAGTCCTAGAAAAATGTCTAACAGAGTTGATAAAAAAGACTCAAGAATATCTTATGAAGGGATAAATACATGAAGCTTACTAAAGATAGAACTGAAGAATGCTTTGTCTCTTTGCTTATATTCTCTTATCTAAGTATATGGAACTTTTTTTTTTACTTTTTTTTTCTAACAAAGGCACAGCAATAGACAAAGGCTGAAGTTAGACAAATACTATGCAAAAATAGAGGACAGGCAATTGGAAAGTGTATAACTGTCATTTACACAGTGGATCATGACTATGTTAAAGATGCTATGACAATTTTTTAATTATTATTATTTACAATTAACCATATATACTTTGATGTATTTAATGCGAACTCCCCTGAAATTCCGGAAACTGACTATAGGAAAGGTGTCTCAAATGATTTTATATTGTTCCTTTTTTAGTGATTGTTTGGTGGGCGGAGGGAGGCAGACCAACCTTTTACATGGTCTGATAATGACAGGATAAGGGAAATGGCTTTAAACTTAAAGAGAGGATAAAAGAAAAGGAGGGAAAGGAAGGAAAAAGGGAAAGGGAAAGAGAAGGGGAAGGGAAAAAAACAAATCAAAAATAACTTTCAATCAGGTTAAGTGGACTTTTAAGCATCTTAAACATTTTCCATTTGTAATGTAAGATCTGAGTTTGGATCTTACAAATATTCCACTTTGAGAAAGAAAATTGTCTATTTATAAAATCTACTACTAAGGGAGAGTTCTCTCTGCATTTTGAAAGTTGCAAAGTATCTTCTAAGTTACGGTCACTTATCTGCAACATGGGACTCTAGTTTTTTAAATATACTGATTTTATAAACGTAAATATTTCCAAGAGCATTTTCAGAATGCTGCCGGTTGATCTTTTTGTGTCTCTTGTGAGCTATCCAAAATATCATTAATGTCCTTGATTGTTAGTACCATGTCAACTCCATATTATTTTTCTTAAGTGCATCTTCTATTTTACATTTTGTTTGAGATAGTTCTGATCATTTTTTTCTCTAGCAATGTCAAGTTGAGAACACTGGGAACATTAATTTCCTTCTCCCAAGGAGATGGAGTGACAATAAAACACTCCTAAAGCAGATGAAATACATCTCATCCTCTGAGTAGGAGGAAAAGACTTAAGTGGCAATAGGCAGAATCAGAAGAAAGAATTCATTTTATTAAAAAGGGGGAGAAGAGAGGGAGAGGAGAGGAGAGGAGAGGAGAGGAGAGGAGAGGAGAGGAGAGGTCATAAATTTTCTCTCAGGATTTCTGGATTTCAGGAAAGCTACTAGTTCATGTCTAAATAATAACTATAGTGTTTATAAGAAGGAAGACCATAATTTTCTAAATGTTTGCTCAGAAAGTATCCCAAACTAGAGTGGCATGTTCTTTACATTTCTTTAAGTACATGCAAAACTTAGGGCCAAGTTTTTTAAGTACTCATTTACGTACAGATATCTTGGTGAATGATTCATACAGATCGGCTATGGTGAGAGTGTTAAAGAGAGAACTTTGTAAATCAGGCTTGGATTTTGTGACAGACAAGCCTGTTTAGATTAAAATCTGTGCTTATTTTTGTATCCATCTGGGTCCTTTGCTTTCAGAGCCAATTTTTTTGTTTTTTTTTTTTCATTTCTAAAGGCAGTTTGGCAGAAGTGGCAGTTTTTAAATACTTCCTCTTTCAAATACTATTAGTGGACTATAAAAGAACAAACCTGAATTTAAAACTTCTCTAGTTTGCATAAAGATTATTTGGTGAGATGTAATAGCTGTTCATTATTCTTCCCTATATTGTATTGAACATCAGAGCTGTGGGGGTTTTTTTGGCTATGGTATTTGTCTACGACTGACAAGGTGAGACTAAGAAGAAAACCTAAAATCTGTTTGTGAAGCAAAGTTCAGAAAGTTCTGAAAGCCCTGTTATCATGTTTACACAGCAGTTTGCATACAGAGTGAAGATTATAGCTTGTGAGAGTGAAAGATGAATGATTCCTTGAGGAACTGGCATATCTATACATCTCACTATAGACTGAAGTAATCTATGGCTAATACTTTCCAGAAAATCATCAGAGAATCCTAAGGTATTTTTCATAGTTATGAATTTATGATTTGTAATACAGCAGATTACTGTTTCAAAGTAACTACAGTCGACATACTGAGTGGGTAATCAAATAGTTCCTCCTAAGCTTTCTTCTTCTGAATTTCATATAAATTTTTAATTAATGCCTTGCATTACTTGAGCTTTTATGCAATTACATGATAAATTATTCAGATTTTGATGTTATGCTTTAGACAGATGTTAAATCAAAGAAGTTAATGATTAAACATGTTTTAATAGATTTGCCATTATAGCTTTTACTTGCTTTAAAAGTAGTTTTGATTGAATTTTAGTGCTCATGAAAGTGAAAAGCTAAGGACTGCGTTTTGAAAGACTGACTATAATTACACAAATCTGTAGATGTTTATGAATTATATTCCATAAACATCAACTAAGATAAAAAGAAATTAAATTGCATTAAGTGTGACATTTCCCTTTCCCATAAAGCGTAAAAGGCTCCAGAGATAACAAAATATAGGACACCTCTTAGCCTCTGCCCAAAAACCACATAACTTCCAGAGCTGGACTCCAAGCTTTAAACAGGATGTTTCTTCTGCTTATAAATTATAAATAAACCTACATTAAAGTGCAAATCAAAACTTTTTTTCCCATTTTTCTGTGAACATTATGCCATCCAAGGATTGTTGTAACTACAATTCTAGCTATGCCTTCTCTTCAGGGCATTTGTCTGTAAAGTAGTGTGATTCTTTGAAAATCGGATAGAATGCAGGAGAGCTTTGACCTGTTCCAGTTCAGATATCTTCTGACTGGCTTGATCCAGCCCACTCAAGAGGCTAAGATACAATTCATTACTTTTTTGTTGTTGTTGTTCTAAGGAGAAGGGAGCATTATGTCTCTTATTTTGTACTTAAAGAATACTGAAATAAGATTCAAGACACAAGCAAAATGGACATATACAGTGGAAATTGAAGTATTACAGCATTCAGTCTTCAATGCTGCTGGTTGCTAGAACTCAGTCCTTCAACCAGCATCATCTTTGACTCCTATTTGGTATAAAACTTGAAGGAGGAAAAGAAGGTTGAAAAGACAACCCGCCCCTTTGGCTGGCTGTGAGTTCTTGGTATGCTGCCAGCACTGCCCAATGGAAATGCCCAGATATATCTTTTACCTGTCCACATCTTCCCACAGCACCTGACAAGAATCACTCATGGGCAAAAGATGTCCCTGCTGTTCTGCTGTGTGTGCTACTCCAGACATTGTGATGCATGCATAAATTTATACTGCCTGCTATTTATGAGTTTGCAATCCCCTCTCTTATTGGACAGGAAAGCTGGATTCAAAATATCTACAATAGCATTAAAAATCATCATAGAGAGGGACAGTTTTAGAAAAAATCTTCAAAATGATGGTTTTCTCCAGCAAAAAGAGAAGAAGACAGTAAGTCAATTTTTATTTATCCCATATGATCTAAAATCAATTGAGGGGACTAGAAACGGGCACTGTACAACTTACAGGAACAGTCAGGCTTTGCCTTATTCATATCAAAATACCTGCATCACAGAGAAAAGCTTCTGAGCAACAGTAAAGCTCATAAACAATTTTATTTAAAGTGCAAGTAGAAATATACTTGCAAATACAAAAGCTTGTTCCTCTATACAGGCACATGCTGACTTTTTGATGTACTGTTTTCCCCTTGATTACAGAATGGTTTTTAGGCATGCACCTTCATTACTCTCCGCAAGTACCCATCATTTCTAACTACCCTTACTTTAAAATAGGCAGCCCATGGTGGGGCTCTTTCATTTGTAAAAGGTAGTGCATAGGATGTTAAGTGATTCAATGTGAAGACTGTTTACAGTTCCTACACTTGTATTCCACTGATAGAAAATAAACACAACCCCTCCAGAAATCTCTCAGCAAAACATTCCCAGACATTCACTGTTGTGTTCAAGCATACAAACACTGTTGGCTTTTGTCATGAAACTATCTCATTATTAACATTACTATATTATGATCAGAGAGGAGGAAAGCAAAAGATTCAGAAGTTACCATCCATGACATTGGTTAGACTAGAAACTCAGATATAGATACCAATACTGCAGCCTTTCCTTTAAATAAATGGCTCCAAAATTTCCAGCAATGACAACTCGAATTACTTTACCCAGTGTAGTAGTTTATATTATAAATATTACTTCAATGAAATGCTATAACATACAATCTAATAATTTATGGCCTGTGCCTTTCATTTTTGAGAATTGGAAATATGATTATATTTGACTTTGCAGAAAAATTATTTTTTCTCTATATATACAGCATGTCTGCATGGCATTTTACTTACCTACCTCGGGTAGGTCATACTTCATAGCTATAAGGGGAAGCATTCTGATTAAGTGGATAAATAATAATAATAAGAATAATGTTAAATCTGATTTCTTGCCTTATTTTCTAAAATCAGGCTGCAAAGATTATGAAGGAGAAAAGAAGAAATGTCAAATGTAAGATGTGGAGCACTGCTTCCAAAATTGATATTTCCTTAGTAGTTCCATCAGCTTGCATATTTGTTCCCAACTAATGACGTGGTTCCAATATTGATCAGGAAGAGGAAAAGGTGCTGACAGCATTCTACAGAAATGGCAGTTCCCTCAGCATCTGACCAATGTTTGCCTTTACCAATAGGTAGGTACTGCAGACTTAGAAAGTAATTAAAGTAATTTTAATACACAATTTCCTAATTTTGTAAAGGAAATATTGTGAGATCAACACTCGTAACTTCTGCTCATCTTTTAATATTTATAAGAAAATAAATGTAGATACAAATAATATATTTCTTCCTTCAGCACCATTTGTTCAACAATTATCTATTACCTTACAGATACTCACATAGTTTAAAAAAATATTCCTTCCTATGTTCATAAGAATCAAATATAAAAGTTTTTCTTTGTTTGTTTTCCCAAGACACAAAATAACACAATAACACAAAATAACCTTTCCTATTTTATATGAGCAGTTTCCTGACAGAAGAATTTCCATAGAATGAGAATTTTCACATTCTGAATAATCACAAGTGAAAAGTTGCAAGTTTGTCAGCAAGCTATTTGCATTTCAAGTAAAACTCAGCCCACACAAATTTACACCTGCAATACACATTGCTTGAAATGATCAAAAAATAAATGCAGTTACTGGACAAAATAAGTTTACTTTCCGTGTTGTATTTTTGAAATACTGTTATTCATCCCTGGAAAGCACACCTTTGAATAGAAGACAGTTGAAGTACAATAGCACATTCACATAAGTATGTTTATTTTGCACTTGATTTTATTTTCATTGATCAAACCTATTGATGAGATTGAAACAGAAAATGTTGTTATTAAGAATTATTTCATTGAAAGATACTTTGTGTAATTTGTGTTAAAAAAAAAAAAAGCTAGCTTTTCTTCATTCCAGGAGAGAAATAAAATAGATTTAATTTTGTTTGTTTGATATTATCAATACAACATCAACTGAAATGTTGATAACATGCATGTATTTAATGTATGGATAAATCTAGAATCTCAAACAATCAGAAATGAACACTGTAATACTCTGAGGTAAATTCATATTGGGCTACAGGGTGATACATTCTCACTAGATAAAGAGGAGGGGAAGGGGAATCAGAGCATTTTGATTATTTTTTGAAAGTTTTATTTTTCTACTGTTTGTATTTTCGATAAACTGCAAATGAAATTGTATGGCATTTATCATTTGAAATCATAATGTTATTTGGTGCTGTTCTTGATTCTGCGTGGAGTGTCAGGAGAATTGTGCTCTGAAAGGCAGCCCTCCAGGGAAATCCAGAAAGGCAGATTACAGTATAAAAAAAAGGCAGCCGTAAATCACACTGCATATTTCACCAGATCCTGAGCCCACAAGTAGGTTGGACAAAGAATAATCACACTACATATAAATGAATGTGTTCAATCATAGTAATGAGTACCATCTTCTGTGTGCAGCAGAATGACATCACAACACTGAACAGTGAGAAAGCACGTGAAATGGTTTGGAAACTAAAAGCTAATATATTTGGATGGATTACAAATTACTGTTATAACTAACACTCACTTTTATACCTATTGGCAAATTAACAAAGTTATTGATTGAATATTTAAATTTCTACAGGTGACCTTTCCAGAACAAATATAATAACTTCAATATAAGATCATTATTTAAATGTGACTGTTTCCTTAGAAATCATCATGAAGGTGTAGCATACTGTAATTTTTTAGTTTACTAAGGTAATTTTAATCCTATTGAAATTTTCTATGAACTAGAGTTTTGAAATGATTTCTGCTTGGATCGGAAGAAAAGTTTTCAGTGAAAATCAAATACCATCATTGCCTCACTGAGATATTTTTATTGATCATCAGCAAGGGCTCTTTAACATCCTTTCTCTGAGCATGGCATATACCACAGAATTTAAATGTATGCTGTAGGAGGTGACTCTGAATTTGCTCACCAATCAAAGATCAAAAATTCTGCATTTTTGTAAACAGATAATTTCAAATTTTCTTCGTCAATACAAAATCCAAACTTTACCCACTTGCTGGGAATTGAACTTCCCACTTGAAAGAACTAGCAAAGTCTGTGGCAAGACCAAACATAAAAGCAAAAGATTTAGAATATTAATCAACAGGAAGCTGTGCACTACTTCATCCCTGAAGAAAAGGCAGGATATAATCCTTCTGTCTTTATTATCAAGCTCCAAGCATCTCTCTCAGCGGGTTAAAACGTTGTTTACTTTTTGATTCAATCTACCTTTTCTACCTACAGTTATCTGCTGGCAGGGAGCCTGGAGAGTATTTAAACCCTTCAGATCTCTGTCTGCAAATGAATTGAAGTTTCTTGGATTGAAATAAACATTAATAAACCTTCTTTGGAGTTAAGGACCATCTCAGAGGAAAATACTGATGAAACTGGCAGGTGTTTTTTTTCTATCCATAAATTTCATGCAAATAGGGGCAATTCTAAAAGATATAAAGTAATACTCGTGTTTTTTTGCTTCCAAAGTGGCATGCATTCAGGATCATAATAGCATATAGGTTCAATCACAATTTCTTTGAACTCTGAAAGAACTTTTTTTCTGCCAGTAAAACTGATGTATCTCTGAGCTAAGCTCTACTCATAATGAAGAAAGACATTCAAAAACTTACTGGTCCCGTCCTCCATGTGGAATACTGGAGTAGTGTCCCCAAGTTAGTGCACTGGTTATCTTGATTTCAGTAGAATTTCTTTGATTTCTGTTTTACAAAAAAAAGAAAAAAAAGGGAAAAAAAAGAAAAAAGAATCAGGATGAGAGTGTCACTGAAATATATTCAGCAGGATCCCACTGAAACATGTACTAAAAAATAAATATTACTAAACTATTAATTTTTTTTTAGTTATTCGGTTGTCGTTGATGTAGTTATTGGTTTTTTTATGAATATAAGCACCAATGCAGAAGATTTAAAAGGCAGATATTTTTTCCCAGTAAAATAAGATATTAGCTATACAGTTGTGCAAGAAACTTTAATTCTGTTGTTACTGTGGTATGACCTGGATAATGGTATTTGGGAAAAAAAAAAAAAAAAAAAAAAAAAAAAGTTAAAATGAGCCTTTTAAGTCGATCATTATTGAAATTGAAAAAAGGGTGAAAATACTGTAATAGCCAACTGCAAATGTGCCATTTCATAGTATTGCACATAAATGGTCTTTTAAAATTACTTTTTTTTTTTTTTTTTGCAGTCTACCCACATTTCTTTAACATAGAAAACACAGTTGTACATTATACAATTTGCTGTGTATTAATAGCAGAGGAGTTCAGCACAGAAGCACGTAACTAGAGCTACGGAGCTAAATATCTTCATTAGCTGTATATAGCAGATGAAGGGTACACATTTCAGTAAAGAAAAGGTAATGATATGTCACATTTTGCATATGGAAACTTACTGTTCCCTTTTTCCATGTGGAATATTGTTTCCAGAATAGTGCACTGAGTACCTCAATTTCAGTGGAATTACTTTGATTTCTGTTCAACAAAGAAAATTTTTAAAAAAGGGCAAAAATAAGAAAAAAGAAGCTGGAGAATTATTAGAATAAATTATTAAACCAAAGAGAGAAATGCTAGATTTTGCACTGATACAACAGCATCTCATGTCTTTGCTTTAGAGTAGTAGGGAATTACTTTTAGTCAAGATGGGTCCTGTGTCACCCACTCTATGCTATTTAATAAGGCATTACACAGGCACTAAAATCTTTTCAACAGTTGGTAGGAAGAGTACGGCCACTCTTCTACATTCACAACACATTGTATTTTTTTTATCCAAGAAAAATCCAGATTGTCTTTTTTGATACTGTCTACTGAAGGTAAACTCAGATAGATTATTTGACAAGACAGAAAAATGTTAACAGTCTTTATTTCTTAAAATTACTATGGTAAATTGAACTTGCATTTTAGATAACATTCATATTATGAGAAAGAAATCGATATAGTTCCTTCTTTAATTTCTACTTCTTCCCAGAAAAACAAATCCATGTACTTTGTGAGGCTGTATAGCACATCCTGAGCTAGAATTTTTATTTAGCTATCATGCATTTTTGGATTTACACAGAACAAACAAATAACTGCAATATCAGACACCACATGCTACACAACAAATAAACATTAATTTTAATTGTACTGTTTAACTATCATCTACACAAATATTCTTATTTCTTACGATTTTTTTCAGAAATCATAATAATAGGAATAAACTTGCACATAAACATCAGGTCTATTTTTCAATTGTAAAGGTTGGGTTTTTTTTTTTTTGTCTTTGTTTTTTTTGTTGTTTTGTTTTAATTTACTTTAATTTACTTCCTCATATGCTAACAGAAAAGAAAATTGTCCTTGCCTTTTGGGAAAGACTTGTTTAACAAGAATTCTATACTGATGTATTTGTTCATTGATATTTACCTTTCTCTTGACTATTCTGACATTACTTAAAATTTAAACTACTAGTTCAAATAAGTAAGTTGAGCAGCATGTTACTTGGTATGTGTTGGGGTACGTATTTTACATTCCTTTCATGGTATTTACATTTAAAAGCAAGTCCAGAAATGTCTTCCCTCACTGGCCACAGATCAATCTACTAGAGGCTGACCGATGTGGTACATGCAATATACCTTACTGTACTGATACTTTCTGCCATATAAAGGCATTAAAGAAACATCAAACTCAGGCTTAGCTAAAGCAAGTTTGATATTCCGCTCACAGTTGTGGGATTTCATATTTTTTGATGTATTGGAGCAATGTAACTGTTATTTCAGTAATTTTCAGAAAAATGAGGGGAAGACACACTGGGTTAATTTTTGAAGTAAATCATGATTACCTCAGCACAGTTTATACACATTAAGAAACTTTGCATCATACCTACTGCAAAGACAAATAAATACATCAATGACAAATAAAATCCAGCAATTGAGAATATATATTCCACAGAAAAGAGAACTCAACATTGTATTTTCCCCACAGCTAGCTAGCTAAAAATAAGCAACACAGTTCTATTGCAAATTTTATGTAACAAACATTATCATTTAAAAATACATAAGATTCTCCACTAAGAAAAGCTTTCATTAATCTGCATGAATATTGGATTCATTGGTATTTTGAAAATTTTACCATTTTTAATTTATCATCTTTGTTTTTGGAAGCTTAGGAAGTAAAGAAGAAATTTAACCAAAATCTGAGAAAAAATGTATTCATTGTTCTTATCTTCATACCTTGAAGCTTTACAAGCTAAAATATCATCTCAGGCGTATTTTATAAACGTTTTAAGGACATAGGACCCAATCCAAAGCATATTAATGTTAATTAGAGCCTTTCTGTTGACCTTTGCTGACTTGAATTTGATATGTAAGAATCTATTTCTGAATTCGTAAGAACAAGAAAAAAAAAAACTTATATTCCAATTCTTCATTATAACTACTTCACTTATGACATTTAATTTTCCCACTAGAGTTGCCATTAATCAATTGCTAAGCATAATGTGTGCTTTCAGTGTAAGGGAATTCTTCTGAGATTGAAAAATACCGTCATCCCAAATAAGGGTAGAAAGTCAAAATCTAGACAATATAGAAAAATTATATCTCAGTTCATTCAAGCAAATTTCCTGCCTTTCATGTATTTCATTTTCATATTAATGGTTTAATCATACAACGATTAGGTAAAATTTTCCAAGATGTTCTGTTCAGGTAAATTTTTTTAATTACTATTATTTGAAACATACATACACAATGCTTTGATAATCTATCCAAAAGCAAAACAAAAATTTTGTCAATTGATCCTTTTCTGTTTTTTCCAGAGAAAAGCCTCACCAAAAAAAAAAAAAAAAAAAGCATAACTACTGTGTTGAATTTGTAGAACAGAACCTGAGACTAAGATTTTGACTGAGGAGATACTTGATTCCTATTATTTCCTTCTACAATAAATAATGGACAGATAGCTTGTGTACTATGTAATATTTTTTCTTTTTGTTTGCTTTCAATTACTTAGATTTTAGGGGAAAAAAAAATGAGAGTGAGGAAGATGGAGAGAAAGTCTGTGAATCTGTGTCTATGTGTCTCCTTGTCTGACAGTCTTCCTCACTGTCTCTCCAGGACTGAGGCATCTAAAAATATCTAAAAGAAGATCCAGGACCAGCTACTGGGTAAATCAGCTGTCCGTGTTTCTGTTTGAGTCTGTGAGAGGGATTCCTGCCCTAGGGTCTTTTATTTCAAGCTATCAGCAGCTAGGAAGACTGGGTCTCTGGAACAGCTAGTGAGAAGGCATGAATTGTCCACCAGCTGAAGGGACTGACACTGTACAATATGTATAAGAATATATTTCCCACTAATGGACCTTTATCAGGAAGAGTAGAATAGGATTAGGCCATTGGTGCTGGTTTTGTTTCTGTGAGTGCTGAGCGTGTCTGTCTATGAAGACATACCACTATCTTTTGGAAACTGTTAAACTGCGAACTAGCAACAGGCAGTGCTCCTCAGGGGCTGGTATTAGGACAGCTATATTTAACATTTTTGGCAATCATAAGGACAGTGGGACTAAGTATACCCTCACCAAATTTGCTGGCAGCACCAGGTTGGCTTGAGCCCTGGGCAACCTGGTCTGTCAGAAGGTATCCCTGTCCATGGCAAGAGTTGGAACTTGGTCTGTAAGGTTTCTTCCAACCAAGACCTAAGATCCAATGACTCTATGAAACATGCATGAATTCTTTTTATGTAGCACTTTCTTATGCTTATACACATTCAACAATGTAAAAAGCAAAGCAGAAGTTGTACATTAGAATAAATGAACCATCAATTTTCTTTCACTGTTAATAATCTAAAATGTTTGAAAACTCTTAGATTGTTGCAGGCTTTTTTTTTTATTAGATTTTTTTTAAATGAATGCGGGTCTGTCAAGAAATTATCTTTCCAAGATTTCCCCCTGTCTCGCTCCAATTTATAGGAGGGAGATGAGGTTCTTTTATTATCTATATACCCGGTGTGAGATTAAGAAGCAACGGTTCAAATGTTGGTCCAACCAGTTTATTACAAATCTTAATCAGGGAAATGAGGAAGGGGAGGACGGACACTATTATGAATTAGGGTAATGGGGAAGGGAAGGAGGGCGATAGAAAAGACAGAAAAGAAGAAGCAAGGAGTTGCGTAAAACGGGGATAGTCACCAGCAGGATCCAGCAGCGGTCCCGTTGCACGGTGTTTGAAGGTCCCGGGCAGAACGCAGCAGAAGACGGGGAGCAGCAGCGTGGCCGGCACTGGGCAGCAGGCAGGTAGACGAGGAAGTCGAGGAGCCAATACTTGAAGCAGCAACAGCGGTCAGGCAGCAGGCTCAGGAGAGTTCGACAGTATGCAGGAATCACCTCAATCTTCCGGAATCCCTCTGTTCTTCTTCATGAGGGATCTCTTGTCAGAAAACCCTCCGTTCTTCATGAGGAATCTGTTGTCAGAAAGCTGTCCTCATGGTTTTCAGTTCCTCTTTTATCCTCCTTGTTCTCCTGCCTACGTGACAAGGATGGGCCTCGAGCAAGAGTCATTGAGTACCCCCTGAGATGGCCGTCATCCGGAGATAGGTCCACACAAAGGAGCACTTCACAGCTATTTAGCTGCAGTTCATCTCGCTCTCGTTGCCCCTGGCCTTGTCCATCTATGTTCCCCCAGACAAAGGATTTCACAACCTTTGCCTAGGGCTTGCCTGGACTTGTCCATCTGTCTCCTTAAGACTAAGGTTTTCACGGTCCTTGCTCGGGACTTGTCTGGACTTGAACAAGTCCATCTGTGTCCCCAGCAAGCTTTGAGACGCAGAAGTTAACAGAATAATCTCTTACACCCCCCCTCCCCCCCCCCCCTACCGCACCAAATTGAACATGAATGCTTTTTCACAACAGGTCCTGTGTCTATTAGTTCGTTAATGAAGTTAGAAATTCCTGATGCTCTCAGTACAGTTCACAGCAGTAGTTGGCTGTAGGCTTGAAAGTGTTTGAAGACACTTTCAGTCACCAAAACAAAACAACAAAAACAGCAGCACACAGGTGCTAGCTTACTCTCACTATTCCAATGCTGAAAACGCAAGGGAAGAGAAGATGATTCTAAGACACCTAAGACAAGGAAAATCTGAACCAGTTTGTGTACAGGTGCAGTATAATAGGCCTCACCCAGACCCAGTGATTAGTAACTTGTTCAAAGCAGTGATTTAGCAAAATTATATTTCCTCTGGATCCAAGTCAGAAAGTTTGCACTGCACTGTATGGGATTTTAGCGATTTCCATCTTTAAGTGGATTAAGCATTTTTCCATTCTGCTCCATTGCTTGATGTATACATCTTGCTTGATGAGACATATAGTAACTTTAAGTCTGGAAAAGGCTCCTTTGTTGTTGTTAGCAAATGAGAACTGAAAGTAGGAAAAGTCAGCAGAGAGAAGGAGCAGCCTTGTCTGCTCTTGATGGACATAGCTTCCTGATTATTTTCTCTCACCGGTATCATTATTCCATTGAATTTCTGATAGTTACTCCCATTTTAGCCTACTTTGAGAGCAGCTTGGCTCCTAAAGATGCCATTGCACTTTCCTCAGCAGCAGGGGCTTTCCATGATGTACTAAAACTACATTTTCTCTCTCCTTTCTTTCCGGCATCGTGCTGTGCACATCAGCTAAGTGAGAGCCTCCATCCCAGAGGAAGCTGCATTTCATTAGTGATGTACTGTGCAGATACATAGTTCAAATCTGATCTGAAGATAAAAATATTAATAATTGGATCAGAGGTGTTTTCAATCTTTTATAGTTTCTATTTCAATTCTGCTGTCATCTCTCTGTGAAGCACAAGGAGGATGTGCACAAATCTCTAGCATAATACACTCTTTCCACTCAGAGCAAGCAACAACCCTACAGGGTTTCAAGAGACCATTTCATTTTTTAAAACAAGTTTTTAGCTTACTTCATTGCTTCACTCTCAGGGAGCTTCATACCATAGAATCTGCCAGCCTCTCTTCAGGACTTTAATAGGAAGTCTTTGCCAGAACACAGATCAATGTGTACAAGATAATGATTGCTGCTGTCACACTACTCATTTTTAAAATGTGAAATCTGGACTGCCTTTGTTTGGTGCGCTGTATGCAAGAAACCCAATTTTTCATGTGATCAAGGACACACTGATGGATCATGCTTGATATGATATTAAATTAAGTGCTTCTTAAAGGCACCTTTAAAGGAAACTATTGCTGAACTAATGATGTGAAACTGATTGAACTTGTTCACTTCCCATCTCTGTGATGTCATTCTGATGAACAAGGGAGGCACTAGCATGTGGCTGGTAGTTAATAGAAACAGATCTTGGCTTAGTATGCATCTGTCCTTCTGTGTTTAGTAAAATTTCCTGTATTCATTTTTTAATAATAGCAAAATGTCTAAAAAGAAAGACTTAACAGTATCCGATATTTCTGTATCAATAAGAATTCTGATACTGCTGGCACTTCGGTTTTTCAGCAAAGCCATTAATTTTAATTAACATAGGTCATTTCCTGAACCCTTCCTCATTATTGTACCTTCATAGTGATAGCTACCTTTAACACAGCTTTAAATAAAGAAATAAATAAGTACTTTTCTTAACAGAGAAGTAGAACCTGAGAGGAAAGTTAATTTCCTTTCCAAGGCTTGCCACTGACTGTTTGAGTGACCATAAGCAAAGTAATGGTCTCACCCTGCCTCAAGCCATGCTCTAATATACAAGTGCTGTTTCTTTGTACATCTCCTGTGTTTAAATGCATAGTTCTGTGGAGAAAACATCTGTTGCTGTTTTTAGTTTATTCAGAACAAAAAGATATTCATCTCTCCCATTTCACCTGAATCCTCAAAATGTTACTGTTATGTAAAAATTCAATAAAATATACATAGTCAACATCTGCAGTGAGAAATTCTTCTCTGAACTTCTTTGATTACTCTCTTTTAGAAATAAACTGTAAACTATAATTCATAGGCACCTTCTCCCAGTTCTACAGGGAACTTTTGGAGTTTGAGATGAACAAAGTACCCAGGCTCAACCACAGCTCCCCTCAACTCACATCACCCTTCACTCATTTCTTTAATTCTTTCTCTTATCAAAACGTAACACGCTGTCAGCTGCAAGTGCTGAAGCAGCCTAGGAAAAGCAGGATAATATTCTCCTGAGAAAGTAAGGGGAGGATTTCTCTTTGATCAACAAGAAGGAAAACAAAATTTTCTCTGCCCATTAGTATCCCTATATGTGAGGGAAAGTCTTCTTTCTTTTCCACTGACAGCAGCCCTGCTTTGCTACTGCTACACACAAGTACAAGTGCTCAACTGAAAGTCAAACTTCATTTAGGTACACATGGCCCCTTGTTTTTGCTTGGTATTAGTAGAACTTAATAGGTCATACTAATAACTTGGAGGACAATAGTAGGATGGGATGATTGCTTTCCTGTTATGCTGACAAAAGAGACAGCTAACTACTATCTTATGTTCTCAATTTAGTTTGGACTCCTGTGCAAAAGATACAGAAAGAAGTCACAGTTTATAGAGCTTAGGAGAGCTGGCTCGCATTTGTCTTGTTCTATTCATTTTTCCACACTGAATTTAATCAGAGCTGTAGTACAGGAGGAAAAGGAAGCAGGACTTTTGGAATTTGCTAGGTTACTCTGAAATTAATGCCTCTCATTTATTTCCATGGAAACTACAACGAATGCAAGAAGCACAGTAATGTTATTGGATAAAGTCTCATCTACAAAGCAATATTTTCCACCACCCACCACCTAACTTTGCTCACATCCACCATGTGACTTCCATAAACATTCAGCAAGTGCTAATGAATGTCAATGGGTGCCACTTTTTTCTACATGAAGGAATTCAGTGACACACTTCTGCTTCACACGTACTTCCATCTTAGACGTTATTCTGTCAGATTGCCCCTCTGCTGCCATCTGTCATATGGCAGCAACAGATACTGGAATATTGGTGGGAAGGTTCAACCTCTACTACCATACCACCAATATCTATCTCTGACATCATGGATCAACATAATAAAATAGGAGGCATAACTTTCAGAGCAGCCTTCATACATCATGCATATGTAAAACTGGATATTATGGTTTGGTGGGGTTTTTTTTGTTTGTTTTTTATCTACCTCATTTAATTGCAAATCCCAACCTGTAGTTTTATCTCCTCTACTGATACAAAGCCAATGCTTGTCAGGCAATCTTCCACTTCATTTTGTATTTTTAACTTCTCATCAGTTTTCCTTCGTTCTTTCAGATGTATTCACAATGCTGTGAATACAAGTATATTTCAAACTAAAACTAGTAGCCCAGCTACACTTTTTTGTTAATCTGATGTTGCTCTTACACTGAAGCATGTGTACTACTTACCACTTAGTTCTATTAATTTTAAGTTTGCATTCATCAAAGCTAAATGCACACTGTGGTAAAGTGCAGTTTAAATGGCAGGTCTTCAGACCTTTCTCCTTGTTCCTTCTGACTTTGGATGAAAAGTCATTCACTATTTTGCTGTTTCACATGAGAAAAGTCAGTGCCCCTTGTCACGAACAGCACAACTACTAATTATTTGTAAAAATAAAATCCTTGAGTGCATGCCTAGCTTTTGATTGTTTCTAGTATAAAACATCCCTCGCTTTTTTACAGGACAGATGCTGTTGTTAAGTATGACGTGAACAACCATTTCTGTAACATGATATAATGTGCCCATACTTTCCAAAGGTGATTGTTTCACTGCTTTTCATTGGGGTGCTATGGTTTAGTACGACAAGATGAGCCAATATAACTACTTTCAACAATCAGAAGAAGCAGGCTTGCCTCTTTCCTAGTCTCATCTTTCTCAGAAGCACATGCACCTCACCTTTTACCTTGCACCAAATCCCATATTAACCCAGGAGGAAAATAAAAGATCATCTTTGCTGGCTCAGTGAATTGAATTGGTCCAGAGGATTCTAATGAGCACCACAGCAAAAGTGAGGAAGATAGATGGACTCAGATCAGGGGGTAGGTGTAGAAAGGACTCTTCCCTGTTGGCATGAGGAAGCAACAGATTGTACATAAGAAGGTATCTCCACCAGGAAGCCATATTAAAGAAAGAACCTTGAGTTTAAGGAAGTAGATATCTAACCAATTAACTTAGTATAATGAGGCCATTATCTAACAGATATTAAAACAAATAGACACACAAACAAAAAAACAATGGGGTTTAATGTTAATAATTTGTAGTTAGCTGATTTCAGACAAGATGATAATTATTTTCTGGGAAAACATGGAAAACATTAGTGATATTTTTCCTACCTGCTTCAAAGTGCTGAGCTAGGTTTTTAATCTCCTTTTCTATCTAACATATGACAGCATGATTGTAGGCTAATAGTTGCTAGGTAAGACTCTTTCCATCTCCTCCATAACACCTTTTTTTTTTCCCCCACCTCAACTTTTAATCTTCTTCTGCTGATAAAAATCTCCTGTGGTGAAATTCAGCCTAATACAAAACATCAGAACAAGCTCTGTGCACCTCCCGCTTATTCTCTCTTCTGAACAACAGATTTAAAGAACCAGCAAGGGGGAAACAAATAGACATGGCCATTGTTCCAAAACCTTGGCTTACAGGTTTTTATAATAACTGATAGATCTCTGTTAAATTCACTAGGGAAAAAACAAAAAACAAAACCAGCTCTAAGTATATCTACTTCACGGATTATTTAAATGTATTTAAGGAAAAAAAAAAACAACACGATTTCTGGAATATGATTCTTCCATTTGATTTCATTCATCTCTTCATTTTCTATCTCACACATGTATTTGTGTAAGTGTAAAGAGGTCAGAGAAGAGGTCAGTTATTGGCTAGATAAGCTACAGAGTGTATTCATAAATAAATGTAAGACTTTAAGCAAAATGATGACACTGCTGTATAGAACTTTAAATAACTTTTATTTTCCCAATAAGGGAGGAAACTTTGAGCAGCTTTGGTTTATGTATTATTTATACTGCGTTCATACTTTCCTTATTACAATCAACCCAAGATAAAGAGAGCAACCATAATCTTCTCTACATCCTAGTCCATCCCTCAGTATAAACACTCTACCAAAATAAATAGTCCTATCTCCTTACATTTCAGACTGTGCACATGGCCACTTGCACTTGTTCAGCCATAAAAGGGCTAGAAAATACATCCTGTTCTACCATCAGACCAGGATGTGTCACCCTTGCCTAAGTTGTCTCTCTCTTCAGGGGAAGGAAGGGTGAATTTCACCCACAGTGTACGAAAAAACAACCACAAACCAGCACTCTGACCTTCTGTAATAAGAGTTTTTCAGATTTCCAGCTAATGCATGTTTCATAATAAAATACTTTTGCTTTGAGACTTCGCAGTCAAAACAAATTTTAATTCCAGCTATGTGGATATATTTTTCCCTAATTATGACTCTCAATCTGCACTCAACTATAAAAGTGGGGGAAAAAAAAAATCAACACCTTTCCCCTGTTTTTCTTTAGAGAGAAGGATGGAATGAACCACTAGAAAGCCATCTAACACTTGCATAACTCAGTTTGATCCTCCTCTACAGATACAGATTTGGACCATCCACTTTGACTATATACATTTAACAATTTTTCATTCAAAATCATTTTGTAAAGAGGTTTGAGATCTCAAAAAAAAAACATTAAACATGAATATATTAAGACACATGACTAATCTGTATGGGTCCAAAAGCTCATACTAAATCAGAGGTTAAAATAAAACTCCATATACTTCTTTCCATTACAGTGTACATACTGGTGGGTTTTTTTTAGTGTGTTGTCAGTGTATTAAATTTAAAAAGAAACAGAGACTCTAATACACTTGTAAACTATTGCTGGGTATTTGCCATTCTGGCACTCTATGAAGTATGTAACTATCTGCCATAAGTTGTGAATGAGCTCCCTGAATATTTCTTGGTCTGCTGAACATTCATGATGATATGGATACCTTTCATTTTAATGGAAAAACTGTAAGAGGAATGTTTCATCTAAAAACAAGATACATAGATTAAGTGGATTCTTTTTGAAATGGAAAAAAAAAAAGGAGGATCACTTAGAGCTGATTTGTGTACTGCAGAATTCTGTTCTGCGTAGAGCCTGGGTTAGTGACCTGCATGCCCAAGATTATTTAGCAGTTCTTTGGTTATTGAAGGATATTGGAGCTATTCTGAAGATCATTATTTTTTGACTGAAAAGGAGCACAGGTGTGATAGGAAAAAAATAATAAATCTCTAATGTCTAGTCTATGACTTGAATTTTTTTAATGGCACTATTAACAGCTTGTTGCAAATTGCCCAAGGGAAGCAGTGATCACAAAATGCAGCACTGAATGCTGCACTGAACATTTGCAGTGGCTATGGCAAAGAAGCAGTTTGATAAAATCTCTTTAATCCTTCATAGCTAAGAGTGATAAAGGATAATTCAGTATGCAAGTCAATTTGTTCAGAGACTATATGCATTGAGACCCGTGGTTCTGTCCAGTTATATCTGAACTAACTCTTCATCGACAGGGTATGTCTGAACTTTTACTTGCACTGCTTCATAGAATGGCTTGGGTTGGAAGACACCTTAAATGTCATCTAACTTCTCCACCATGGGCATGGCTACCTTACACTAGACCAGCTTGCCCCATCCAGTCTGGCAACTTGTTCCAGTGCCTCATCATCCTCTGAATAAAGAATTTCCCCTAACACCTAATCTTAATCTTTTAGTTTTAACCATTCCTCCTTGTCCTATCGTTGTCAGACCATGTAAAAATCCACTTTCAACCTGTTTAAATAAGCCACATTTAAGTACTGAAAGGCGACAATAGAACCCTATGCAGTCTGAAAAAGCCCAGCTCAGCCTTTCCTCATAGGAGAGGGACTCCTGTCCTTTGATGATCTTCACATCCTTCCTCTGGACCTGTTCCAACAGCTCCACATCCCTCCTGTACTGGGGGCTCCAGCCTGGACGCACTACTCCAGATGGGGCCGTTCAAGTCCCATAGAGTACAGGGGGACAAACACCTCCCTCTGCCTTCTGGCCATTCTTCTTTTGATGCAGGCCAGGATACAGTTGGTCTTTGGGGCTCTAAGCACACAATGCGTGTTCATGTCCAGCTTTTAATGCACCAGGATCCCCAAGTATTTATCTGCAGGGCTGCTCTCCATAACTCTGTCTGCATTCATGCTGATAACTGCCTCTATCCGTGCAGCACCTTGCACTTGGACTTGTTGAACCTTATTACTTTAATGCAAGCCCGTTTCCCAAGCTTGTCCTGGTTCCTTTGACATCATCTGCAAACCTGCTGAGGGTGTACCTGATTTCAACATCTACGTTGTTCAGAAAGCTATTAAAGAGCACCATCCAAAGATGAGGTTCCCCACTCATCACTGGCATCTACCTGGACTAAAGCTGTTGACCATAACCCTCTGGCTGCAACTATCCAGACAAAATGTTAACCTGTTCTGAGGAAAAAGGTTATATAACAGCTGCTTCTTGGGCCTCAAAATTACCACTTGCCAAGCTGCTCTAAAAATATAATAGGTTGCTAAATGGATATTGTCCGCTGATCCCCCAGATCAGAAATGGTTTTAAAAAGCATATATATATATCTTTTATATATGCTTTAGATAATAGTGATTGCATTTTAGATATATAAAAATGGTGACATAGAAGAACTCACAGGCTGAGAACTATAAAAACTAAATCATAAACATAGTACACATAACACCATTAATTTAGTTGTTTCCTTCAAATAGACATTAATTTTGTTTGCTCTAAATCTTCACTAGATTGCCCTCCTCAATGTCCTTCTAAACTGATAGCTACTCTGAAAGATAAAACAAAGAGCTTGTTGACACTAGCATGAAATACTAATCTACCTCTTAAAGTGTTACACAGAAGAAGCAAAATTATGTCATGCTGAAAGTATAGGAATATCCAGGGATCTCTTTCCCAAATATCAATGTAATTCTTAGCCAGGGACTTTCAGCTCATAGAGAACTCTCTAGAATGCCACCAGTTTACCAAGAGCTCCACAGAAAATCTGCCTGTATGTAAACTGAAAATCCCTCTAGGGCAGTCATAGAGATACCATGATGATATTTTTCTTAATGTTATAAGGTTTTACAACAGCCAGCAGAGATCATTTGAAACCTATGAGCTTGGCATATAAAAATACCTGAATATTCTTGAAAGCACTAGCTTTACCAAGACACTTGTTATTGTCATTTATGAGTCTGTTCTAAAACTAGTGCTTAATTTAGACTCAGTGGAACATATCTCAGTAGGAATCCTATTTCACTTTAACAAACAAATCTTCTTAATATATCTTCCTTACATTTCAGATAACAAATACTAAAGTATAAAAATAAGACTGCTTACAATACTTATATAAGTAGACAATAATGATTGTTGTTTATTCAGCTCTTGATAAAAGAACAACAACAAAAAAAAACGCCTCAGCTGTTCTTCCCATAGCACTGAACTTCACGAGATTTCAAGGTAGAGCAGACTCATCTTGCTCTAACACAAATCTTGTTTGCCTTATGAGCTGAAACTGCCTAGGGCAAAAATCTTTGATGGGAAATAAATAACATGGAATACATAGGTGAATTTTACAGGGTCACTTTTCCAGACTGTTACTATAATTTAAAAGGTAATTCCTTCTCTGTTGCCTATTCAATGCCATTTGGCTGTGTTCACGAGAGGAAAAAAATGTGTATCACTATACTAGAACTGTCAGAGAAGATTCTCTATTGCATGTTCTTTGATAATACAAGAATAAATCAACTGCAGTCCACGCAGTGATACCAGTATGAACAGTGTGTTGCCAAGGAAATCAAAATTGGACATGCATTGTCCACCAGTGCTTGACTGATATTTACTAATATTAATACAAATGATGAAGAACAAAATGCTATCGCTTCTATTAAAGTACCTGTTTTAGGCAAGAGCTACATCTTGAAAGAAAATACGCATCTTAGCATTTCATAATGCTTCTGGTGATTTTAACATCAAAGAACACATACTAAATGAAAAGAACATACCTTTCTTTTCATAGTCAGTGACTGTCAGCCATTATGTCTGACAAACTAGAACTGAAGTATCATATAAAGTAAGTATTCTTCAGATACCTAGTCAAGACAATACACATTCATATGTGGAAATTAAAACAAAACTAAAACAGAGGGAAACAGTGTACAAAACATACAGTACCACTGAGGATGTACCATCCTGCAATGGACCTACTCTATACTGTCATGTAGAATACACTCTTTCAATAAACAAGACTGTGAATGCTTAGCTATACCTTGAAAACTACACAGACATGGTTTGCAGACAATTAAATGCACAGAACAGGCAGAAAACATAGCTGATTTGTGCATACTTAAAACAGCAGAAAAATATGGTCTTCTTTTTAACACTGTAATTTATAAATGGAGGTACATTTAGTGGTCTCTAATATAGTACACATACAGTGCATGCTTATATTTTATGGATTTCACTCTTGCCTTTCTTTAACATCTTACACGTGCTGAGAAAGAGACAAATCTATTGAATTTGAATGGCCACGGCTTGATCTTCAGCCTACTTGAATGTCATTGCTAATAAATGTTCTCAGCTCTATTAGAAGAAACTGCCCACATAATAGCCACATGAACAGTGCAGTTTCTGTGAAACAGATTCTTCAAATCTTATTTAATAAACAGTGTATTGAATTTTTTTTTAACTCACTGCTTCTGTCTGATCAATCTCTGCTCTGCATTTTCTTACATGGTTTGGATAATAGGATAATTCTAAGCAGTTTTCTTATATTCCCCTTTACTTCTATCTTTAAAAAAAACATGCTAAATAAAGATAAGGTTTACAAATTACATTAAGACAGTAGCATTTAACCACGTGGTATGAATAACATCTATGTGAAGAATGTAAAACAAAATGTGCTTGTAGTTATGCTGCTGGAGCCATGTCTAGGAAAGGTATCTTAAACCACCATACAAAGAATTTGAAAAAAACTGTTAAATGGTGGTCATGGTTTACCAAAACTGTACTAACATAAAACAGCTAATATCTCCAGATTTTAGTTCATGTATTTAATTTGTAAAGGAACATAATGAGAAGCCTATAAATCTATTTTGCTTGGCAGGTTGATAAGCATGTAGGTATGTCCGTTTATCAGTCTCATTAATATAGATGTTTAATTTACTAAGAAAAGGGTAGAGGAAGATTTTTCTTAATCTACATTTCAATTTCATGATGTATCCAGAAGACTAATGATTACATTTTGGCCCTGATGAGATCAGTGCTTAAAATCCGACTCATTTCCTCTATACTTCAAGATGGGAAAGCTGAGGCAAGGGTGAAGCTCTGTGATAAAGACAGTTTGGGTATCATGCTTGCTTCATTCAGCATGATCAGGAACGAACTTGCAAATGTGCTTTCCAACCAAGACAAATAACAGCCAGACATTACTGACTTAAAAATTCTGGATCAAAATGACATGGTAAAATTGGAGATTGTATTAATAATGTTGTTCATTGCAGGAAGTGCCCTGCAAATACACTCAAGGTTTGTTCAAACTGCAAACAATTTGACCCTAACAATCTTAACAAGGAAATCTCCGTATCATTGTTCTCCTTGAAATTCACAGATAAAGATGTTTCAACTCCTCAAACAGATCCAGTTCAATGGAATCAGACTACAAATTCAGGCAGAAAAATATCCACCAAGTGAAGAATTTTGCACAGCAAGAACAAAGATTTCCTGACACGAGCTTATACTGTCTAAAAATAACTTTGTAATAGTACCATATTAGAGTTCAGTGATTCTTGGCGCAGAATATCCACTTCCAAACAGAAATAACATTAAAAAACAAATCATAACAGAAAAAGACTAGGAAAAAAAGAGTAGAAAGAAAGAGAGAAAGGAAGAGAGTAAGGAGAAAAAAAAAAAAAAAACAGGAAAAAGGGAGAGGAAGGGAAGGGAAGGGAAGGGAAGG